>NW_008804550.1:2677692-2793665 GCF_000145635.1 Gaeumannomyces tritici R3-111a-1
GCCGGCGGCGCCGGCGCCGGGCCCCGGCCGCCCGCCGCCCGGCCCGTGTGCTCCAGCCAGCCCCTCTCGCCGATGAGCACCTTGTGCCTAGGCAGCTTTTCCTCCATGGTCTCGATGAAAGGGGTGAGCGGCGAGTAGACGCGCGGGTAGCTGGTGCCCTGGTCTGCGGCGGTCGCTTGCTCCTCGTATAGGATCTCGCCCTGCACCGACATGTGGGTGTTGTATAGCTGCTCGTACTCAGCGAGGGACCGCATCACGGCCCCGGACCGCTCCAAGGCCTCGGACTCGTCCCTGGAGTCCGAAGGGGTGGTAGGGACGATGGTCTCGTAGTCGGACTCGTACCCGGCCCTGCGCTCGTCGGTTGAGTAGATGGAGGGGGAAGGGTTAGAGTTCGCGCGGCCCCTTGTTTCTCCGAAAAGAGCCGCGCTGGTGGTAATCGTAGACTTGGACCGCTCAGGAACGGCCGGCTCCTTCATGATCTCGATGGGGGTCTTGCGGTGCGATGGGCTCCCGCGCAGCTGCGCCGTGAGGGTGTCGACAGACGGGCGTGGGCCGCCGCGACGCTGGGCAATAGTCGGGGGCCCGTAGCGATCGTCGAAAGTCTCGGATGGTGCCACTCGCCCTGCAAAATGCCCGTCGTGGCTCAGGTTGGCCGGATAGCGCGCCCGCCTGGTGGCGTCCCGGACAGGAGAGTGCTCGCGAAGCTGTTGGGGGGCTGCAGGCATCGGCCTGACCGGAATCGGCTTGACGGGATACTGCCGCGGAGGGATTGGGCCGGCGGGCCGGGCGGGAGACTTTCCGCGGGCCTTGGCATAGACATGTGAGCCCGGGGGCGGGACCAGAGGAGCAGCATGGCGACGAGAGAGAAACGAGGTGGTCGCCTGGGGCGCCGCAGCGAGCGCGGCGTCCTCGCTGTATGCCCTATAGTGGCAACGGTGCGCCGGAGCTGCGCTCGCACCGGCAGGTCTGCCTCGTCCAGAGCCCTTCTCTGGGGAGTTGGGCCGCGAGATGCTGCTGGACTGTCAGTGCATGTTGCTGCTATATAGGTAGTGGCGTGGGCCGAAGATGGGACAAAGATAAATGTTCTCACGCTTCTGCAAGAAGGTTCATCTGCGAATCGGTAAAGCTCATGTGCAGAGTGACGCCGTTGTCCGGAGACTGGTCACGTCGAGACGGGGATGAGGGCATGTTGACGGACGGGGATGATAGCGGGATGAAGTCGCCCCGAATCGGCGTCGGAGTTGGAGTGTCTGGCCGTGAGGTGGTCGCCAAGGGCTGGACGGGTGAGGCTTGCCCTCGAGTGCGAGGAGACGACATGGTGTTGAACATTCCGTAACGATGCGTGCCGGCAATGTCCCCGCCATACTTTGCAGCCCCGTGGGTTTTGGCAGCCATGACGATGCAGCCTCTGGAGTTGGATATACCGGAGCAAGAGAGCTTGGCAGTCCCGTCGCGGATCAGCTGGCGGGAGTTGAAGGTGGGAGGGTGGGTAGTGTCTGGACCTGGCAGGCAGAGGCGGGAGCGCGGTTGGAGGGGAGATAATCTCCTCAACAAGGCGCGGGTAGGGCCTAAACCAACGCGCAGTCACGGGGTCTGGCGCTCTCGCGTTGCGTGGGGGTTGCTTGCTCTGTTTGCCTCTAGACAGTGGCCCAAGCTCTTCAGACCGTCCGAACTCGCTGAACGTCTGTATCAGACGTTTCAATCTTCTCTTGAGGCTCAGCTGGCGAGCCTCGGGCTGAGTCAACATGCTTCCAGAGCAAGCCTCGTCCCAAACAACCGCAGCTTCCACAACCAGGCAATACCCCAAGTCCAGTTGGCACATGGCAGGCCCTCAATCCCGAACATATGCCCCTTTAGAGGAGGCAGGAGATTGTGTGTCTGAGCATTATAGGAGAAGTGCCAAGGCTTGGGCAGGGCAGCATCATAGGTTCAAGTTCTCGCTAGAATAGAAGAAGGCATGGAAACTTCTCCATCGGGACGTATTCCATGGTTGTATCACGCATTTCTGGCCTGATTCGACATCTGTACTTTTATGCCAAAGCACTTGCCTTTGCACCCCTGCTGTCGTGAATAACTGTCGTCTAACGTCTTCCTGGCCCATTACTCGAGTCTAGGCCTAGCTCAGACGATGGCAAAGGTTGGTAGTTGCAGAATGCAGCTTTGGGGAGAGGAGTAGGGAAGCAAAAGAGGCAATGTAACCAGGAGAAAGGAACAGAAATACAAGCCGCGTATGCTTCCATCACAGACAACCATTGGCAGCACCACCATCCACCCGGCTAGGAAGAAAGGTATATCAGAACGTATCTAGACGCCTCCAGTACTAGCACCCATCATTGTTTGTCCGCCAGCCGACGCCGACTCCGATAAGGGGTAGCAGGTCGAGCCGGGCCATCTGCCGCACGCCAGGGCCGGCCGGCTGACCAACCGGCAGCAGGGCCGGACTATGTGAAAAGACAGACAGACAGACAGACCCCTGCCAGAAACAGATGCAGCCCACCCCTGCTTTCCCCAAACCGGAGCAGTGACGACTTGTGACGTTTGTCCAGTTGTGGAGTCTGCGGAGAAACCCTTGGCGGGGCCATAGTGGAGCCGTGGCGAGTCACGTGCGGAGCCTCAGTACTCAGCACACACAGCTTGAGCACCATTGCCGACCAGCACAGCCGTGGGCCACAGCGGCTCCACCACCCAAGGCGGGCGCTCAATTACCGTGCTTGACTCCCGTGCCTCCACGTCGCCGGGGGGACCGCCAATGTCTGACGATCCCAGCGAGCCCCGCTCCCGCCGTGTCGGCTGGTCGCCCACTCGAGTTGCCTCCTCGACCTGCCAACCGCTGTGCTGCCGTTGCTGATGCCGTTGCTGCTGCCGCCGCCCTCTGGGACCGCCAACACCGCCGCAGCTGCTGCTCTATCAGGGGCCTCGCACCCCCCTGGTCCTGGTCTTGGCCCTGGTCTCGCACCCTCCCTAGTCCTGGCCGCCCTGCCTCGACATTTGGCTTCGGCTTTTTGCTCCAGCTCCCAGCGGAGACTCCCTCGGTCCGCCGCCGCGGCTTGGGCCTGCCTGTCACCCTGTCTGTCACGGCTGTAGCACCCTCTCACCTGCTTCTGGCCGGTTTTCCCGGCGCTCCTGTGACCCCCTGCCACTCCCATGGCACTGCCGCGCGCCTGTACCGGTCCCTGAGCGCTGTCATGCTCGATTCGCCCCTGATATTGCATGGCCCCATCGGCTGGGTGGCTCCTGGCGCTGGGGGTAAATGCTCTTTTACCATTTATTCCCAGCGGTGGCCTCCATAGCAATGCCACGCGCCTCTGTCGCCATCTAACCTAGCTTCGCCGACGTGTTCGCTGGCTTCTGTCACCGTAGCCTGCCTTGCCCAGTCACGCCGACAGGCATACGCGTTAATCACCGTCGTTCTTCTCTCCCCCTATATCTATCTCATTGTCCCCGTATTCTTTGTCCTCCTCCCCGCAACTCCGCCCGCTAAACAACACATACGGGCACTCCCTGCCACTTGACACCCCCATTTGCAAACCGTGATGCCTGAGAAAGCGCAGCCGACTCGAGGCTCCTCGACTCATTATGACATTGGTAATTACTGCCACCGCACATGAGGGAAAGGAGAAGGAGAAAATACAGGGCGCCACGAGTCGCATATGGTGGAGAAGCCCCAAAGCCGACTTTGCTAACCAGTGTGGCCAAAAAAAAAAGTCATCGTCGGCGCCGGCCCTGTGGGCTTGATGCTCTCGACCTGTCTGGCGCGATGGGGCTACAAAATCAAGCACATCGACAACAGGAGCGAACCTACGCCAACCGGCCGTGCTGATGGCATCCAGCCGCGCTCGCTAGACCTGCTGCGCAACATGGGGCTGAAGTCGGCAATCATGGAGCACAAGCCCGCACGCGTCTATGAGGTTGCCTTCTGGGACCCGTCCGCAGCCAGCTCGGGCATCGAGAGGACAGGCACCTGGGCCAGCTGCCCCAGCTTCATCGACGCCAGGTATCCCTTCACCACCCTGTTGCACCAAGGGTTCATCGAGCGTGTCTTCATCTCCGACCTGGCCAAGAGCAACGTCCAGATCCAGAGACCCTGGACCATCGCCGGCTTCACCTCGGACCCGGCCAGCGACCCGCTGTACCCAATCGAGGTGCAACTGCAGCACGTCGACGGCACTGCCCGCGAGACCGTCCGCACCAAATATCTCTTTGGCGGCGAGGGCGCACGCTCCTTCATCCGCGAGCAGCTGGGCATTGGCATCAGGCACAAGGACCCGATCGAGCACGTCTGGGGCGTCATGGACGGTGTGGTCCGAACCGACTTTCCCGATATCAAGGTATGTGTGCTCTCCAAGCGATGCGTTCCTCCTGAGCTCCTGGCGTCTATAGGGCCGTTGCCATAATCGGCAGTCTTTTAGCGCCCCGTCTCGGCTTCCGCGCGCCGGCGCCTCGGTCGGAATGCTGCACTGAGCGTGCGTGGCTGACTCGGTTGGACCAGATGAAATGCACGATTCACTCCCGACACGGCTCAATCATGGTCATCCCCCGCGAGAACAACCTGGTGCGTCTCTACATCCAGATTGCCTCGTCCACCGACAAGGATTGGAACCCGCGCAAGACGGCGACCGAGGCCGAGGTGCAGGCCTCCGCCAAGAAGATTTTCCAGCCCTTTTCGGTCGAGTGGGACAGGGTGGAGTGGTACTCGGTCTATCCTATCGGCCAGGGTATTGCCGACAAGTACACTCTGGACCACCGTGTGTTCCTGGGCGGTGATGCCTGCCACACCCACAGCGTGAGTCCCACCCCCTTGCAAAACCAACGTTGGCAGGAAAGCGTGGAGAGCTGCAAGCGACTAACTCCAGTTTCCAAACCTTGTAGCCCAAGGCGGGTCAGGGAATGAACACGGCCTTCCTCGACGCCCAGAATCTGGCGTGGAAAATACACGCTGTTGAGCAGGGCTTTGCCGACCGGACGCTGCTAGAGACGTACGAGCCGGAGCGCAGGGCTGTGGCAGAAACGCTGCTCGACTTCGACAACAAGTATGCCAAGCTGTTTTCGCAGCGCCCGCCAGACGCCAGCGAGATTCGGGCCGCCTCGGAGAACCACGGCAAGCAAGGGGGTGATGACAATGAGTTTGTCAAGACCTTCAAGGAGGCATGCGAGTTCACGAGCGGCTACGGGGTCGCCTACGGACCCAACGCCCTGAACTGGTCGCCCAGCCACCCAGCATCGTCCGAACTGATCAACCCCAAGGGCAACAAGCTCCGGACCGGGAGGCTCTTCCGCAACTCGGACGTGACCCGCATAGCAGACGCAAACGTGGTCCACCTAGAGCAGGAGGTACCTCTGAACGGCTCGTTCCGCATTTTTGTTTTCGCCGGCAAGCCGTCGCTGACGCGCGTTGCACTCGCCGACTTTGCACGATACATGCTCCGCAAGGGCTCCTTCCTGGCCTCGTACCTGAGGCCAGACATGGAGACGGTGTCGTACCACGAGCACCACAACCCTCACAGCCTGTTCTTCACCTTCTGCACCGTTTTTGCAGCCCCTCGGAGCTCCATCGAGATCAGCCGCGACGTCCCCGATATCCTCGCGCGCTACCGAGGCCACGTGTACGCCGACGACCGCCAGAACTACGAGAGCATCGAGTGGGGCCAGCCCGCCATGTCTGCACACAAGAAGCTGGGGCTGGACGAGGAGCGCGGCGGCGTGGTGGTGGTCAGGCCAGACGGCTACGTTGCCCTGTCGACTCGCCTAGTTGAAGGAACCGGCACCGTAGACGCGCTCAATGAGTACTTTGGCTCGTTCTGCACAAGGAGTCTTGGCGGCAAAGTCACAGCACAACTATGAAGCGCATAGAAGGCGAGGAGGACGTCGTTTCACCTGGCTTGGTTGGATTCGCGCGTTTTGATTCACAATAGATACTACACTATACACTGTCATCTGAGCGGTTTTACATCATAATCTATGCTTTATTTCTCTTGGATCTCTACCTCTATCTCTCCAGTCTGTTGCTTCTTGTCTGTCTGTCTTTCTCTGAAGCACATGCTCAAGTGCAAAGCTCCTCTGCACTTCCATGGCAGCACATTATCAAAAGCACATCCATTGCAGGGCAATCACTGTTCACTCCCGACTCGTAAGCATCGCCGTAACTCGATAGTCACTTGCACCTTCATTTGGACATATGCTTCAGTGTCTGCTGTGAGAGTTTACTTTTCTTGTCATTGAGTTGAACCCAAACTACAGGCGTCGAGATTGAGGCGGACGCTATGGCTCATATGCCAAAAGTTTGCCGTTGCTATTCCCCCACCCTACCTGTTCAGTCCCATAGAAGAGTTGTAGGCATATAGACCGTGATCACGAATTGTTTGAGCTACATTTACTCATAATGCACCGTCTCACATGCTGGCCAGATTGAGGATGATTCCCACAGGGAGACGCGCGCAGCCAAACCCGACACGGCATCTTGGTTACACTAGAATGCGTCGCCAAATGCCGAAAGGGCTTAGCGCATTCCCAAAACGGCGAGTTTTGGTGTAAGAGAGCTGCGCGATCATCCATCTCCAAGCCCTCTGTCTCGATTGTTTTTGTATAGAACACCCGCAAACGGCATCGGTGCTTGGTCAGGTCCTTATTCCAGGTCAAATCACATTAGAAGCCTCCATCCATTAACCAAAAGGTTGCAGTGAAAGTTGGAAATCGCAGTCCATTGTTCCTTTCACCAAGTTATGGCTTCAAGTCAAAAGGGATGGGGGATGTCGTCAAAGCAAAACTCCGCCTCTAGCAAACAAGTTTTTCTACCTTCCGCCAACTCTATGCATTGCTTCCACCAAGTGAATCTCCAGAAGGACTATACTGCTAGGTTACTATTCCTTTTACTCTCCGTCCTCTTCCGGGTGGTGGACGCCTCGGCTACTCCTTCCTGGCCAGGCCTGGGTCACCCCATCCCGCCCCCATACCGCAACCAGCCATCTCCTCCGGTGACAGCCCGGTGACAGCCAGGTCAGAGCAAGGTGAGAGCAAAGTGATAGCAAGACAACAAGCAAAGTCTCTTGTGAAAACTAGCACTGTACTCGCCTTCCACGCACAAATCACCCGGGCACCTATATAAAAATTCTCCCCACCACTCGATCCCTCACCACTTTCTCTCTCTTCACAACACAAACAAAGCAATCATGCCCGTCACCACGGGAAGAAAGAGAAGAGCCTCGAGCTCAGAGGCAGAGCTCCGCGCAGCGCTCCAGGAGGTACGTAACCTGATCATCCCAATATCTGATCATCCCAATATCCTCTCCTTGCACACATTCCTTTCCTCTTCTCTCGTTCTTTCGGTCGGCTCTGCTCTCGCGTGCGGGGTGCATCGCGTTCTGCCTTGCCCGCCCGACTCACGCAGGGCAGAGCATGCCCGAGACATCCTCGCAAGGCTACAACGGCCCCTCTACCCAACCACCTCTGCCCGGGTTCTGACCTTGTTTATGAATACAGGAGCGACCCAGCCTTTGGGGCTGGGCCCAGACGGTACTACGGTCCGTCTACAAGACCGTGACCGGTGCGCTGGGCTTCGGTATGTATCAGGCAAACGCCAGCCCCATCGTCCTACGAATCTTGTATTGGCTTCTAACTGGCGGGTGGACAGGCCTGGTCACTGGTGCGGCCTCGGCACCCGTAGCCGCAGCTGGCGCTGCGCAGACCATACTGGTGGTCGAGACGAGTGCCTCCTCCCCGTCGGGAGACACGTGGGTGAAGCGCCGCAAGGCGCTCCGCGTGTTCGACCGCGGTGAGGAGGCGCCGCGTAAGGTGAGTGACATCTGAGAAGAGGCTCAAAATCCCGTCCCCAGCTGCAGCCTCTCCACCTGCAGCAGTCAGCCCCCATCACCCAGCTAGCAGCCCCGCCCCACCCACCAGGAACCTAGAGTCTCCACTCGGGACTTTTTAACAGGACCAATCCTGCCACAGCACGCCCGAGACCCGATTGAAGCTAACATTTTCCTGTGCTCCCTCGAAACAGCCGCCGGTGAGATTTCCTAGCGGGTTCAGCCCGAAGAACAGGAAGTTTCCCAGGTGCAGCCCGGTGTTCGCGCCGGTATCTCAACCGCCAGTTGGCCAGCCAGCTCCAGTCGCGACTAGGGCGGCCGAGTCGAGTGAGGCTCTTGTGCGTGCTGCCGCCGCCGCCGCCAACGCCACCGCCGTCGCTTCCTGGGGACCGCGCCCGGCAGTTGCCCAGCTGAGGCAGCTGCACGTCCGGCGGGCACCCACCCGGGAAGGCGCGTCCCGGCCCCTGCCGCAGCAGGCCCTCGTCCCGGCTGGCGTGCCAGCAAAGACCCCACAGCGTCCGCTGAAGGGCATCCTGAAGCACCCGCCGACGCTGCGGTGGGAAAGGCTGCGCCGCCAGCAGCGCGTCGAGGGAGTCGTCGCCGGCGGCCGTTGCGTCGTTTTCAGGAACACGCCTCTGCCATCGCCCGCGCACGCTCCGCTGCCGCTGCTGTTGCCCGCCGAGTTCAATTGGCGCGGCCACTTCAGCGTCCCAAGCCCGTCGCCGTCGTCGAGCGACGAGGAGGAGGAGGAGGAGGAGGAGCCCAGCCGCTCGGGGCCTGTCACACCCCACTCACCCCCCACCCAGCACGTCGCGGACATCTCACAATCCGCCAAGGACGCTGCTTCTCTCACAAACACCGCTCCCGACTCTACCAGCATCCCAGCCCAGCCTAAGGACATCAAGCCTATCGCGTCGTGCATCGAGCACCCAGTAGAGACGCGCCAGCCGATCATATCAACATCGGCTCAGGTAGAGAAGGCGGCGCAGATTGACATCCCTGTGCCCGCCATGGACCCCTCCAGCACCAGCACCATGAGTGCCCCAAAGAGGCCGTCCGACTCGAGCCGTCTCGCTCAGACGCCGATGCGGCAAGCTCCAGCAAGGATATGGAACAGCTTCCAGACCCCGCAGCCATCGCGCGCGGATGCACTCGCCAGGAGCAGGCAAGTTTCCGGTAGCTCGTCACGGCTTCCTCTCAAGCTATTCCGCCCCGGCCTCGCGGCCTCGCAACGTGTCGGCGCACAGGCAGAAGGACCTGCCGCCACATACACAGACACACGCGCCTCTACATCCTCGGACAGCACGCCACGCCCCACTGCTTCCGATCTACGCGATGGTTTCCCCTCTACAGCGCCAGACCGCATGGACGTTGATATGTCTGGAAACCACTTCATCGCACGCACACCCTATTCCGCTCTGCAATCATCGGCAAGAAAGTCCAGATTCAGAGCGCCGTCACATGCCACAGTGACGCCCCGGAAGAAGAGTATGGATGCTCATGACTTCTCACTCATCGGCGAGTCGCCTGAGTCTACGGCGCCGCCAACCCCGGAGGCCAAACCAACTTCGCCAGAAGCGCGCCGCAAAGAGATGCTAGCCTTCTTTGCTGATGATACACGCAACATCCGCGCCCCCGAGATTGAGACTGAGGACGAGGTGGACTCCCCCAACAAGATGGAGCAGTCATCTACTACCCGTTCACTAGCTCATTCGCCGGATGATTCGCCGCGACACCACCCACCGCGATCGGACTCATCGTCCTCTGCAGCATCTCAGCCGAATTCGCCGCAGGCACCGTCACATTCCCCGTCCCCACATGTCCCCTCCAAGCCTGAAGACGATCTTGATTTCCCGTCTTTCCCAGCCCTTACCATCAGCTCGGGCAAGGATGACGAGCTCGCTTGCGCCGTCCAGCTCCGTATAGAAGCCGAGGAGGAAGAGGAGAGAGAGCAAGCCAGGCGTGCCGAGGAGGAAAGGCGCAAGGCCGAGGCAGAAAGACTCGAGAAGGCGGAGAAAGAACGCCTCGAGCGAACCGGAGGCCTGCGACTCCCTAATGCCGACATTGTTCAGCAGATCTCACAGGGGTGGCACTCCAAGATCGCGGACAGTACCCGGGTTAGAGAGACGATGGTGTTGGCCAAGTCGGCTGAGGGAACCGAGATTCTTGGTCGCGACTTCCGACAGGTTGTCCCACCCACCGTCTGGCTGAACGACGAGATCGTCAACTCGAGTCTGTCATACGTGGCAAAGTACATTAATGACAAAACCGGCACTAAGAGCGCGGTCAAGTGTGTACTTCTCAACACATACTTCTGGAAGCACCTCAGCGATCGCGGACCCAACAGCACACAGCGGTGGCTCCGAAGACTGGGCGTCAACCCAGGAAACTTCCTCACCGTCGAGACATTCCTGATCCCAATCAACCTCGGGAACTCGCACTGGACGCTGGGCATCGTTCGGCCGAAGCAGGGCGTCGTGGCACACATGGACTCGCTCGGGCAGCAAGGCGCCGGGAGCCCCCGGATCGCAGCCACGCTCCTCAAATGGGTCGAGACGTTCCTCGGACCTCGGTACATCGAGGCCAACTGGAAGATCCGCAACTACGAGTCACCCAGACAGACCAACTCACATGACTGTGGAGTGCACACCATTACCAACGGCTTCTGCGTCGCCCTCGACATCGATCCCTCGCAGTACCAGGCCAGAGACATGCCCCAGCAGCGCCTGAGACTCGCGGGTGTTCTATTGAACGGCGGCTTTACCGGCGACTTTGACATATCTGATATCTGAAGCCGGCATGCCGGACGACCACAGCCTCGCCGAACGGGCCGGTGCCACTTTTTTCTCACCTTCACGACTCGACGTCTACGCGCGCGCGCCAGATCTTGAGCCCGTCCCCACCGTGGACAGGATCTGGCTTTACATGGTCCATCATGTTCTTGCACGACGCACGACGCATGGTTCAGTCGAAGCCGTGAGTCGAGGTATCCGCAAGGGTGCTCCATGTTGTACTTTTCCAAAGCAGCGCGCAATGACGACTTCCTCTCTATCATACTATCGAATCACTTTGTCCATTTACGGGGTGTTTTTTTTTTTTAGAGCTTTCCTCCTTTCGCCTTCTTCGCCTCGTTTTTTTTTCTTTTCGGTACCTAATAGGGGATGCGAAAAGCTAGGCGTATCATGGGGCATCTGCTGTCTATTGTCTTGGCAACATCAGCCGAACCCCAGTCTGAGCCGACTCTTCCGAGCCAGAGCTCGCTGATCCACTCGTTAGAGAGGATGGAACTAGGCTAGCCGCCTTATTCGATCTGCCTTTTTTTTGTCGCACACTAGATTGAAGCGACGGCAGGCATCACAGTTTTCACATGAAAGACGTTGGTCAAGACGAGGAGGAGCGGTCAAGACCTTTGATTTCTGCGACCTTCTCATTGCACCGCCAAGCGGTCGAGTCGGACTTGTCATTCATCGCCAGGCTCCAGACAAGAGAACCATGAAAGGCGTTATGGGTATTTCGATGGTTTTTTCTCCCTGCTCAGTTACTCGTTTCGCATCTTTTGTTTGTTGGCTTTCGGCGTTTCCGGCCGCCTTTACCTCCTTCTTTGAGGTCGCATTCTGCTGGCGCTTGAGCCATGGATGTTTGGTTACTGGTCGCAGGGGTTTCTTTGACAGGTGGATTCCCACTTGTTTTCGTTGGGTGGCACACCAACCAGTTTGGGAGAGCCTCGACCACTTTTACGAAGCCAGCCTGTTTTTGTGTGCTTGTGCGTGCTTGTTTGTTTTGTTCACCCCCTGCGGTGCCTGCCGAGGAACGTTGGCGTCCTTTGGCGTCCTTTTGGAGTGACCTTCTAGAACGTTTCTGCAGGGTGCGGCATGTCAACTCAAATTAATTTGCCGGGTCAGCTGGACAGCAAGGACAGGCTCAGCTTAGCTGCACGTTACACAATAACCCTGGGCTACCAGTCTCTCGAAACGCGCGTAAAAAAAAATAAGGTGATGGGCTCAGGCATTTCCGTCTGACGGTAGTCCGACGGACGAACACGACGATGACACGATGGGGGGTGTGTGTGTGGCAAGGACGCAAGACGCAACCGGCCGAGCGGGCGAACAGACGCCGGCGCCACATAAGAAAGGGGGAGAAGGGGAGAAGAAAAAAACATTGGCGTGGATGTTGGGTGTGAGTCGGCAGAGGTGGGTGGCGACACCGGCGTTCCCGCGTGCCCGTCTTGGTCGTCACTGCGGTGGGGTTTCTGTCTGCATTCACACCACCCATTCGAGATGCAGCACGTAGGTACAATGTGTGTGTTGTGGCGTTGTGAGTGGTGTGCCTGTGTGTGGTGTGTGCGTACGATCCCTCCCAAAAGACAATTCCGACTGGGAGAGATCCGAGGCCAGGGGACGGGCGACAACATTGAACCAAAGGAAAGAAAAAAAAAAAAAAGGGTGCTAGGCCAGGCGGGGAAATGTTCTCGAAGGCGCTAGAAGGGTGGGAAGCGCTGTGCTGTGCTATGCTGTGCTGTGCTGTCTTGTCCATTCCTGTCTGACTGACTGACTGGCTGACCATCGCCTTGGGTTCGACGAACTACGATACCATTGGAGGGCGCACAGCCCAACCCCCCTCCTAGGACCGGCGGCATCCACCCAGGCCCCTGGGTGAATCCCTGTGCGGCGGGATGGTGGAAAATTGGAAAATGCCCTTCTTTTTGTCTTTTTTTTTCTTTTTCTTCAAGGCCCCGACACGCTTAGTAACTCGATCAAGTGAGAAATAAGGATATCCACCTTGCAAGAGCTTTTGATAGGGTTTGGTGCAGAAGCGATGTTCCAGACTATTCCGTTTCGGTCAAGGCGGGAGGAAACAGTGCGCAGCGAAAAATCAGTGCGTTTGGGCTCATGTAGAGCATGTGGCGGATCTGTGATGAGGGGGAAAGAATGAGCTAAAATATATATATATATATATAAAATAAATAAATAAATAACCCTGTAAGGTGGATATCCTTATTTCTCACTCGATCGAGTTACTACGGTATTTTGGCGGCCCAAATTGTCCATCCAGGCAGGGGAGCCCCCGACTTGATGAAGATGGAGCAAGTCGGCGGGGATTTTTTCTTGGTCCTTGCGCCACCCCCCTGTCGACGCCTCATCCGGATCGATCGAGGAAAGGGAAGATTAGGACTGTGGACCAAACGGCGGTGGGTGCTAGGAGCACTCAGGCCCAGTTGCCAAAAGGTCGCAAGGCGAGCCAGAGCCAGACTGGGGAGCTCGTGTTGGATCCTTTGTTTTTGGGCTTGGTGCTAGTCGATTGGCTAATTTTGCTGGATGAGGCACGCCTCCCTTACCTTTCCATGGTGGAATGTCTTATCTAGATGTTTGGTGCGTAAACAGGTTGTGTAACCTATATTGAGTTTGTGATTACATGCCGGACAGCGTCGACTAAGCCCGGCCTACGCCCGGCTGCCACGGGGTGGACTCGTCGGGCTGAATGCGCGCATCTCGTGTGTTATCGGGTATCGAATAAGCTCCCATGCCAGCAGCGCGAGTTCCCTCGATGAATGGAACAAGCCACGGAATTGTTCTCTCCAATATCCTCTTTGGGACACACACCCCCCTCTCGCGGTTGTTGCTGACAAGAGACGGCCGGATGGATGGGGATGCAGTCGGCGGCGGCTTTGGGGGAATTTGATTGCCCATCCATTGCCGACCACCACACCACCACGCCACACACGTATGTTGACACACACCACCACACTGCGGTTTTGGGCTGCATGTGCCGCTTGGCTACTTGTGCTGCCGCTTCCCTTCCCTTCCCCTTCCCCTTCCCCTTCGCGCGCCGCGGTTGGCCCACACCCATGCTTGCAGGACAGACGCCCGGATATTGCCTGCAAACGACGGCACCCTTGTTTTTTTTTTTTCTCGTTTCCCTCTTTTTGCTTCGTGCCGTCGAATTTTCCGGACGCGAAGCCTTGTCTCTGTCTGCCACGTCCCCCGTCCGCTTTTCTTTCCATCCCCTACTCCCGCAGCTGGCGAATCTCTTTTGGCTGTGGGGAGAATGGAGCCGATTGGCTTTGACTCGGAAAACCACGGCAATTGGGCATGCTTGCCTTTTTTTTCTTCCTTTTCTTGGCTCTCCCGCTGCCGGTGCCCGCCGACGCCAAAATCGGGGTTGCCCGTTTTTCTTCTTATTATTTCTTTCGACCAGCCTGGATCCCCTTGAGTTCGCGGCTACAGACAAGTCATCCACGGGCTGGGATCAAGGATGTCCTGCCCCCCTGGCAAATCGGTACCCGCCATTGTTTTTTAGCAAGCGCAAACTCAACAAGAAAACACCGCCCCCTCAAGCTGTGCCGGGTGGCGATATTCTGAATCTGATTTGCAGCGGGCTTGTTTGTGGTCCTTCGTTTGTTACTGGCAGTGTTGCGGGAGCACGCATGGCGCGGACACGTCATCATTGTCAGCATTTTCTTTCTTTCTTTCTTTTCTTCTCTCTATCGCTCTTTGTCCCTCCATTCCCGGGTCTCAGACTCAGTCATCCCTGCGCGAGGAATGACGAGGCCCACCTAGTCGGACGCATGCAGTTGCGGCCTTTGGAACAATTCTAGCGCCCTTCTAGCGTCGTGGCCGTCGTCCTCCTTTTTTCTTTTCTTTTTTTCATTTTCGGGACCGGCGGGTGGGCGGTCAGCAAGCGAAACAAGTTCGAATCAAGGACCGAGCTGACCTGGCGGCCCCTTCCTTTGCGGCTCACTGACCACACTCTGCCTGGCCCCGGCGCCGGTGATTTCTCTGGCCTCGCCAGTGCACCAATCCCCGCCCCCCCTGTCGACATCGAAAGCAGCATCACGGCAGATGTTCTGTTGGTATGCTTGCTATGGGTACAGTATACTGCTGTGAGACTAGTGAATTCCCCCCGGTATCATGAACTGGTACCATATTCGGATTAATGTCGCCCCCCTGGACGTCTTGTGGGGAAAGATGGCCGGATCGGCGCATGTCAAACTCGTACGGATGATGCGGCCGTGTTTGGTGTTTTGGGCTGGCACTGCTGGCAGAGCCTTCCTGCCGGAACGCTCGCACGGGGGGCAGAAGGGGGCAGTCGGATCGAATTGCCATGACATAACCGCGCGTGACTGCATCTGCGAGCCCGGCATCCAGTGCCAAAGCCTGGCCCGGCTCTCCCTGTCCGCCGTCGGGAGATTACAGTGTGACGGGCTCGGGCCAATGGCGTGCGCGAGCCGGGTCCCTGGCTGCAGGTGTTATGCAGCCATGGGACTTCACGCCACCCAAATTAGACCGGTCATGTGTGTGTGTAGACGTCCCCCCCCTGGAAAGGGAAGCTGTCAGCGAACAAAAGAAGCAAAGGAAGGATGGAAAGCCGCAAAATGAGTGCTCGGAGAAGGGAAAAAAAGGGAGAAAAAAAGTAACCACTGGCATGCATGATGGGGGAGGGAGATTCAGGGTGGCGGCACACTGCCAGCACCACGGCCACGACCTTGGGACACACACACACACACACACACACACACACGCACAAGTGAATCGGAACGCCCAATCACCCACCCCCGGCTGAGCCCTGTTGGAACGGATGGGGATCGCGTCTGCAAGTCTGGGAGGCGCCAGCCGGATTAGTGAAGTGGTAGTGCTAATGGGTTTTGGTCGCCCCACACTCGTGCACACTCTGCAGAGCCGAAGAAACAGGGTGCCCATAAGGAACCGAGGTGGTTTGGTAATCGAACGGAGGGGTCAATCAATCCAGGAATTGGTCTTGAGCCAGATGCTAGTAAAAATACATGCACATAGACTTTTGACCTGCCTTCTGCTGTCCTCCCGAGCGCCAGGGAGTGACAAAGTGAGGGGTTCGCAGGCGCATAATGGTGAGTTAATCTATGTTTGTTGATGCCGTTTTCATTCCCGTGTCCACCCAGTAGTGGCCCAGCATCACGTCACTTCGCCGCCTGTCCTGTCGCGCGCCCAACCTGGCCGGACCTGGCAGGCAGGCAGGCAGGGTGCCCTTCCGCTTGGGCTCGGCTCTGCGCTGTTCATCGCCGTTCGGTTCGGCCTTTGGAGGGACTGGCAGTGGTGGAGCCACCCCTGCGCGCGCAGCACGGCGCTGCGGGGTGAGCTCCATTCAGACGTCTTGGAAATAAATAGGGGTGGATTACTGTACCATGGAATGGAATGTACTGTGTACTGTAACATGTACTCTGGTGGAGGCGCGGCCCACCCGCGACGGCACCAGCAGGCATTCTTGGGGACATTTTTTGGACAGTGGTGCTGTTCGGCGCTCCCCGATTGACTGACTGACTTGGGGACTGCGACGGGGGGGGGGGGGCCAGGGATTGGGGCTGGAGTGCTGTCCGCCCGTCCGTCTGCTGTATGTGTGTATGTGTGCGTGTCTGAGTGCCAAGTGCCAGGCGACGGTGAGCAAAGGAACGCGGCGAGGGAATGAAGGCTCCTTTCACTCATTTGACTTGTCTCGGGCAATCGAAGCAGTGTGCCAGCCCGGCGCACGCTGGTTCGCCAGCCATCAAAGGCCACCCTCTGGCGGGTTTTGGCGCCACGGGATCGACAGTGCTTGGCTCTGCTCCAAGCCCACGCAGGGGGGTGTCAGGCCAGCGACGCCCTCCCACTGGCCCGCGCCTACGACTTCTCCCGCCCTTCCAGAACCTAAAGACCGAGCCGCCCCAGATCTGGCTCGCACCCGTCTAATCTCTGGGCCACCACCACACCAGCATGCCAGCGCCCCCAGGCCATCACCTCCCAACACCCTCGACAAAACTGCCGTCTGGTCCCTCCCTCTTTGAATATCCCCCTACTCGCCCCCCTCGCTGGCACCACCCGTCCAGACTGTTCTCGCCCATCAATTCGGTCCTCTACGGAATCAACACAGTAAAGAAGTAACAAAGCAAGGCAAAAAACAAAACAAAAAAACAGGCCGCCAGCTTCTTTTTCTTCTTTTCTTTTTCTTCCTTTTTTTTATTTGCTTTTCCACGCCGTCTCGCCCCTTCGCTTGTCCGCCCCCCCAGCGCACCACTCCTTCCACGACGCCTCCTCTGTTTCACCAACCGACGCCCTCGCTCTTGTTTGTCTTTGCTCGAAACGGCGACGCAGTGGCTGTCGCCCTTTGCCATCCCGACCCGACAGCTTTCTAAATTCTCTACCCTCGCTCGCCCGTACCCCCGTCTCTGCCTTTTTCCCACCACCACAACGACGGGAACCCGCAGTCGCCCGCGCACGACGGGCCCCCTTTCTTGCTACGGCTTGCCCACCCCCCGTGCAACCGCCGTCCTTGGCCTGATCGACACCACCGTCCATCTTCCCAGCCCTGCCCTACCATACCGCAGGCGCCCCATTGGCCGCGCCCTCACCGGTATCTGCGTCGGCAGCATCACACGGAGGCTACCTGCATTGCGCTGCCCTGCGCTGCCCACCATTGGCCTTGCTGCCTGCCTAGCTCGTCCAGCGCCGCTTCGACTTGGGTTTCCAAGACCCAGAGCCCTCTCTTGGCCGACGATTACCACGACGACGATTACCACGACGACCGCGGCCGCGACGAACACGTCGGCGTTGGACGATAGCGACGACTATCCCACGGGACGGACTCGGAGCCACCCTTCAGACCCGGTCGCATACACGCCCCGAATGGCACTGTGTTGCTGAGAACAGACTCCACGAGCTCCCGCAGCGGATCGTCCTCAGTCTGAACCATCACTCCATCCTTACTAGCTCTGCAACGCGGCAACGCAAGCATGAAAAGATCTAGAAGACGGACATACTCACCAACCTACCTCAGCCCCTCGCCCACCCCGAGGGCCCTCTCCCCGGTCCGCTCACCGACGCGCGGGGGTCGTGACGGCGCCATGCCGGCCTCCTCGCGGCCAAGCTCCTTGGCCGCGATGCACCCGTCGCTTCAGGAGATTCTGGCCAACACGGCGCCTCCTCCTTGGAACCTGAGCGCCTTCATGGCCTATCTGTCACAGAACCACTGTCTAGAAACACTAGAATTCACACTCGAGGCCGAGCGATACCGTCTCGCCTACGAGCAGCTCGCCCAAGACCAGTCCAACTGGACCAGAGACGCCAACGATCACGTTTGCATCCTGTGGCAGCGGCTGATGAATGCCTACATCCTCCCATGTGGCCCTCGCGAGGTCAACCTGCCCGGTCCCGTCCGCGATCAGCTGCTGTCCTTCGCCAGCACCCCGACTCCTCCCAATCCTTCGGAGCTGGAGGAGGCCGTCAGGATCGTACATGAGCTGATGAATGATTCGGTTCTGCTGCCTTTCATCGCCTCCACCAACGCCTCGCAGCACTCGCTTGACCTCCTCGAGGGGGAGCCCGACTCACGGCAAGGACGCGCCAGGCTACGAATGTCCAGGGAAATGTCTTCACAAGAAGAGCCCAGCCGGTCGCCCAAGCTGTCTCTGCTTCCTAACCTCCACATCGGACGCAGGTCTGAGGGTGCCGCGCGTTCTTCTTCCTCTTCCTCCGCAGACGCCGTCGACCGAGAAGGCACCAGCACCGACGAGAGCAGCGGCAGCACCCCGCCCCCGGGCGAACCCTTGACTCCTCCCACCACACCGCCCACGTCGGACTGGGGCTTTGGAACCTCGCCTGGCAGTCTACAGAGGGCCATCAGCGCGCACAGCAACGGTTGGAAGCGCATGAGTGCCAAACTTGGCCTCGGAAAGAAGAGCCGGACCGCGCGACGTGCCAACACCTCGGACGCGGCTGCCGCTTCTTCGTCAGGATCCACCGGCTCCGATGTCGACGTGCACATGTCTGACTCCAACTTGCCGACGGCGGCGCATGCCACCAAGGGCCACGACTACCCCTTATGAGGGTCACAGGTCGTATCACCACCCGCACAACTCGCCTCCACCACCGTCTCGCCGGCACAGTCGGCTTCTGGGCTTCATGACCCAGAGGCCGGCAGTGCCGGTGCCGGTGCCGTCGATCGCGCCAATCAGCTTCTCCCCATTGAGGCCGACTCGGATCACGACGACGCATCTGCAGACGAGTGGGAGGGGCCCCATCCGGGCCAGAGGTTGTCGCTGTCATGCCCCAGGGCGTCTCCCGCCCTGGACTTCATGAGAGCCGACAGCAGCTTGGCCAGCGATGGCGGTGTGTGCAGTGATGATATGGCCGCAAAATATCGCCCGTCGCCACAACAGACGCGACATGCGGGCAGGATGTGGCTGACTCGCCGAAGCGCGCGGGCGAGGGTTAGGAACACCCAGCCCGGCCAACCAGTGCTCCGGCTTGATACCCGGAAAAGCCACGAGGCATGGGGTGTCAAGGGCAAGCCCATCATGTCGGCGCCGCCATCGTGCCCTCACGGCCAAAGCATTGTTCTCGGCGTGGTGTCTGGAGCCAGCTCCGCACAAGGCTTGGAGCTCGAAGAAGGCGCCGAGTCCCTGTCCATGATCCTCACGGACCCGGACGTCAAGACCGAGGTCGGAACGACGTGCAGCTCTTGCGAGACGGAGGACGCCGTCACCATCAAGGAGACCTCCCCGCCTATAAATTCACCTATGCTCGACTTTACCGACTTTTCAAACCACCTGGGCATCCATCTGGACAGTCCCAACGGATCGTGCACGACCGTGGTCAACCCAAGCGCCAACACAACGCCTGTCGAGGCGGAGGGTGACGCCTACGGCTGGGAAGCCGAGCTGGATCGACGTCAGTGTTGCATCATCTCGCCGACGAGCAACCCGGGCAGCTCGACCGAAGGCCACGCTCGGCAACCATGTGTCGCCAAACGCAGCCTTCTCCACCGCGTCTTGAGCAGCATCCCCCCTCATCGGCCAAGTGCCGACCACACGACGGCCCCTTGATCACATTTACCACTTGATCTTTGGGTCACTTTACACAACTTTCTCTTGCTTTCCAATTTAGGGTGCGATTGAGCACGTGGCATTGCACTCTTTACTTTTCTTGCATATACCAATTTACTTTGTCCCGATTTTGCTACCATTACCATTATCAACAACAACAACAACATCATCATCATCATCATCATCACCATAGACCACTTTCTTCTATTTTCCCCACCCTCTGGGGCCTGTGCAGCTTCAAAGGTTGGGAAACTTGGGATAATGGGCTGGCGTTTGGGGGGATGCTCTGACGACCCATGCATATAACGGACCCACGGATCCTTTCATTGATGAACGGCGGGGGACGGACATGCTCATTCAGGCACGGCGTTGGGGGGATGACATAGCGACTTCGACTTCCATATATCAGCATGTATGCGGTGTTATCGACTCTTGTTTTCATAGCTTGCTTTTTTTTGGGCTATGGATTTGTTACACACACACGACGGCATGGCATCCAAACGAGACTAAATCCTAAACAAACAGAAAGAAGACCGAGACGATGAACAAAAACCGAATATCTGTCGAGATTGGTGTACCCCTTGTCGAATGCCTTGCTCGATATTATGCCAACTATGACTACAAGCTGAATGAGATTTGGTTCTTTTTTCTTCTTTCCTGCCCATGACGCCGCCTCCAGGACCACGACGTCCCCGTTTGAGTCTAAAAATTGAGAAGAGTCTGAGAGGGGGTGCAAAGACGTGAGATGCAAAGAGTTGTGTGATTGCGAGGGGAAAAAAAAATACATTGAGAAACCATGATCCAACAGTATACAAGAACACCAACCGATATTCCCCCCCGGGGGGGTGGGAAACAAGACCCAAATGTCCTAGTCAAAAAAAAAAAAAAAAAAAGAAAGCTACTTGTCGTCGCCGGCGGGCTTGTCGTGCCTCAGGTACATCTTGTACTCGAGCGAGGCCGAGAGGTCGATCTTGCCCTGCTCGATCTGCTTGCGGGTTGCGGTGAGGAGGGGCTTGGGGAGGCCCATGGACTCGAGGTAGGCGACGGCTGGAATGGGTCAGTCAGATGCGTGATGGTGCTACGGGTGATGATAAGAAACAAACCAAAAAAAAAAAAAAGGAAAGAAAAACTCACTCTCGGTCCACTCCAGATCCTTGCGGTGCCGGCTCCACTTGAGCTCCTCGGCCATGATGTCGATGACGCGCGGCAGGGCCTCGAGGGCGGCCTGGGCGTTCAGGAAGGCGAGCCTGGTGCGGCGGGCCAGCACATCCACGGCCGTCTGGGCATACTCGTGGCGGACGGCGTAGCGGACCTCGCCGTCGACAAAGGGGTAGAGGTCCGAGATGCGCTCGCCGCGGGCGGGGAAGCGCTTGTTGGTCGGGCTGCTCAGGGCCGCCACGGTCCAGGCGCGGTCGCCGTAGCTCTCGGTCAGGTGCTTGGCCACGTCGGTCTCGACGCCAAAGTGCTGGATCAGGTGGATGAAGAGGTTCTTGCCGTAGCCGTGGGCGCCGACGAGGCGGACCTTGTGGGTCTGGCACGAGCCGTCGAGGTGGGCGCCGTCGTCGACCGCGTCGGTGCCGCTGACGCGCGGGGCGCTGGCGACGGGGCCCGTCACGAGGCCAAACTCGGTCACGGCGGCGTCGACGCACTCCTCGGCCATCTGGCGGTACGTGGTCCACTTGCCGCCGGCGCACGTGAGGAGGCCCGAGGGGGAGACATCGATGAGGTGGTTGCGGACGAGGGACTCGGTGTTCTTGGCCTTGGGGTCCTTGACCAGGGGCCGCAGGCCGGACCAGGCGGCCAGGACGTCGCCGCGGCGGACCGTGATGTCGGGCGAGAGGTAGTGGCGGACCTCGTTGAGGATCCACTGGATCGACTTCTCGTCCGGCACGGGGTCGCGCGTCACGGTCGAGGGGTCGTCGGTGGTGCCGGCGATGGTGTTGCCCTGCCACGGTAAAAAGAAGATGACGCGCCCGTCCGATGTCTGCGGGTCGATCAGGCCCATGTTGGCGGGGCTGTAGAAGCCGGGCAGCACCACGTGCACGCCCGACGAGGGCGCCACGATGTCCTTGCAGGTCGGGTCGTCGAGCTTGCGGATGCCGTCGGTGAAGGGGCCGGTGCAGTTGACGACGCAGCGCGCGCGTATGTGCACGTCCTGGGCCGGGCGGCCGTCGCGCGCGGGCAACAGGTCGCGGGCCGTGGCGCCGCAGAGCCGGCCCGTGGCCGGGTCCTTGTGCAGGGCCGTGACCTCGGCGTGGTTGAGCACCGTGGCGCCGTAGAGGGCGGCCGTGGCGGCGATGGACACGTTCATGCGCGAGTCGTTGTGGGCGCCGTCGTAGTAGACCAGGGCGCCGACGAGCCCCTGCTTCTTGAGCATGGGGAAGGCGTCGAGCGCCTTGGAGCGCGTCAGGAAGTAGGAGCTCTCGATGCCTTCGGACCCGGCTAGAAAGTCGTAGAACTTGGTGCCGGCCCAGTAGTACGGGGCCTTCCACCAGCGGTCGAGCGGTAGCATGATGGGCAGCCACGAGCTGAGGTGAGGGGCCGTCTGCAGGAAGTACTTGCGCTCCTTGAGGGCCTCGCGCACGAGCTCGTACTGGCTGTAGTCAAGGTTCCACACGGCCTTCTCGAGGTAGCGCACGCCGCCGTGCACGAGCTTGGTGCTCTTGCTGCTGGTGCCGCACGCAAAGTCGTCGCGCTCCACCAGGGCGACGCGTAGCCCGCGCGTGGCCGCGTCCAGCGCCACGCCCGCCCCCGTGGCGCCGCCGCCGATGACGAGCATGTCGTAGACGGCGGCCTCCTCGTCGCCGCCGCCCTGCTGGGCGCTGCTGCTGTTACTGCTGCTGCGCCGGAGCGCCGCCAGCTGCTCCTCGCGCGCGGGGATGCGCGGGAACCGCGGTAGCTGGAACGTGCCGTCGGCGCCGTAGATGGGCGGCGGCACCGCCGGGTCCTCGAGTCCGGGGATGTTGCGCGGCCGGTACGCGTAAAAGAGCAGCCCGCCGCCGACGGCCGACGCCCCGACGGGCACGGCCAGCCGCCGCAGGAAGGCGAGCCTAGACATGATGGCAGGCGGCCTAGCCGACGACGACGACGACAGTCGACAAGGTACGTGGATGGATGTCTCTGGGTCGGCGTATATAAAGGAGCCAGCTGCGGCCTTGTAGGGAAGGCTGGGGGCCAAGTATACAAGGCGGCCAAAGAGAAGAGGAAAAAGAAAAAGAAAGAATAAAAAAAGAATGGCAAAAGGGAGGCCGAGATAAAAGCAAGACAACAGACAAAAGAGGGGAAGCAGATGCTCTAGCCGCGCAGTTGCAGGTTCAATGGTCGGCTGGTCCGTCGGCAATAAAACGACGATGGGCTAGCAAAAGAGGCGCTGCCCGCTCAGACCATCCATGACATGGACGTTGATCGAGTCGTTCAAGTGGGGAGCCCTGTGGGGAAATAAGCTGGAGGCAATGGGGGCGAGCCTCCACGGTGAGAAGGAGCGATCCGAACAGATGAACGAACCCATCCGCTGGCGATTTTATTGAACACGAACCAAGTCGCTATCTAATTTTAGTCTAGCTGCACTCGATGCGATTGAAATACTGACGCACCACTCTTAGGCCCTCGGCCCCTAATCTCCAGGACACGCCACACTACCATAGGGACCATAGGGCGCGAGCTAGCGCGAAAGCTTGGAGCATGGCGATGCTCCAGAGAGAGCTTCCCCATGCGCCTTTTTATACACCGAAAGCGCCAATGCCCAGTCTGCTCGGGTAAAACAGGATTTTCCACCAATCAAACCGCCTTGTCGGCCCAGCGTGCTCGTCTCGCCCTCTCGATTGGAGCACCGAAAGCGGCCATCAGCGACCTCCATTCTTTCTCTCCGCCTTGCCGACAGCCGCCTCGTTCAGCGAGTACGTGACGATGACATGACGCGGTAGATGCCTCGACTCGAGATTTACGGGCCTGAATAGAATGAATACGCAAACAAAATACCTATCAACCGCCGTTTCCCAACGAAAGAAACAAGTAAAAAGAAAGTTCAATACCGGCCAGCCGTAAACAGCTCGTCCACAAAATTCGGCAACTCGCTGCCCTCCTTTGACGGCCGCCTCGCCTCCGGTCCTCCTTTGCCGCTCTTGCTCCTGGGCAGCCTTTTCATCTCTATGCTGCCCTCGACCTCCGAGTCTCGTTCATTAGCCGGCCCCAGCGGGCTATGTCCGCCGGCCTTGCGCACGAACAGCTCCAGTGCGCTGAGTCGCCGACCCGCCGATAGCTTGGCACATTCGCTTCCGTGTTCCTCCCGTACCGCCAGCCCGGATCCCCCCACCGTTGCGGACCAGCCCCCCTGGAACCCCACGGGGCTGCCGTGGTCTTCCCCCCACCATAGCTTGAGCGTCGATGAGCCCGTCGACTCCCTTGGAGAGCCCTCGTCAGTGCTAGGGAGCGGGCTGCCATCGCCCGCCGCCGCGCCGCTTGTGCTCCTTGGCCGAGATACTTGGCGTTTTCCAAGCCCTGTCCGGCTGGCCACTTGCCATCTGCTCCACCGCCCCGCGCCCTCCTCAGCCAGGCCCTCGGCCTGCCCTTCCGCTACCGCCGTCTCCGTCGTCCTGCTTGGCCCGCCTGTTTTGCTTTCCCGGTCCACCTCGCCTCTCGGTGTGTTCGGGCCCAGCTCCCGCGCGGCGCGCTCGGCGAAGGCTGCGTTATGTGGCGAGCCCTGGTACGCCATCTGGTGCGCCCTGAACAGCCCGAGCGGTACCAGCTCGCACCTGCTGTTTTCGGCCAACTGGTGGCTCACGGGGATGACGACGCGGAGCGCGATCATGGTTGCTGTCTGACCCACACCGCCCTCGGGGCTGCTTCCACTGCAGGGCACCTGCACCACCTTGGACGTCGCCATGGCTTCGGCCAGCGTCGAGTCGTCAAGCCACGTCCGGAGTGCCCTGAGTGTGTCGCTAAGCTTGCGCGCGAACACGGCCGTCTCCGTGTCCTCGCCTGTTTCGGCCCCTTTGCCCCGGTCACCACTCTCCAAAACGTGAAGCATGGCGTTGATGCTCATGCGGTCCAGCTGCTCTATATAGTCCATGTGCCACTTTTCCAGCTTGTCAAGCTCCATAGCCACCGACGGCAGCAGGTTCCGCGCCCCTTTCCTCGCGAGTACGTCGAACGCGAACACCCCCGGCTGTGCCCGCACCCCAAAGAGCCCAAGATGTAGCCCTGGCTCCAGCAGGGCCTTCTGCTGCGCGTTGGCCGCCATGTCGCGCAGTTTTCCCTCCAGGTCGGGCGTTCGGATCCGCATCCGCGTGCCGATCAAGCTGCTCACCTGGTGGAGCTCCGCAAATCGGTACCCGGCTGCCTCGAGCGCCTCTTCGTCGGCGCTCGTATTGGCCTTGCGCACCAGGAACAGCAGGGATCCGCGGCCGTCGTTGCCAGTCTCGACCCAGGATCGGGATCCCTTCTCGGCGAGTCCGGGGTCTGGTGCACTGCCTGCACCGTGGCCAAAAATGTCGTCGACATCCAGCTGATGTGAAGAGTTCCAGCGAAACGCGTTTTTCTTGCTTTGTTCTAACCCGCCCGTAACTAGAACGTCATCCCACAAGATGCCCACCTGCTCGAGGTTGAGCTTGAGGCTGGCCGCAAGAGCCCCGGCCGCCGTGCAGAAAAGCTGTCGCACCGTGGTGTCGTAGTTCTCAATGGGCTCATGCCTGTTGTTGCTCAGACGGAGTCCTCGCTTGGAGCCGCCCGACAGCTTGGTCAGGTGGCTCGACATGTCTTCCAGCAGGGGGTTGACGCATGACCAGTTCCGCGAGACCCTAAAGATCCAGTGGAAGAGTGGGTGTGCGGTCCCGAACGCGTCCTGTGGGCTCATCTCCACGAACGAGTCGGTAATCTTCTCGCAGGGCAGGAACCCATCCGGACTGACCATTACGCGACCCTGCCTGTCGAACATGGCGGCGGCCAGCTGCACTTTGCGTGCCCTGTTGGCGAATCTTTTGGTGACGTAAGCCAGGTAGATGGCGAGACCACCCATCAAAAAGCTAGCCCCGAGAGCCTGGTGGTGACGCGAGGTGTCAGCCCGGCGCCTGCACATTGAGCTCCGCCATAATGAGCAACGGGGTAAGGGGGCGATGGCCATAACCTACCAGGCACATTACTATTATGACCGTGGTGTTGCGTGACAACTCGCTAGCCGTGTTGGATTTGAGGGCAGTGAGACGGTACTGAGTCCCGCCAGAGGCGCACCAGTGCATGCCCGAAACGGCGCCGGCCAGGATGACCTCGGATATGGTCCTTTTCCACCACGAGCTCGTCCAGCCTACGCGGAGGACGAAGAAGAGGGCGAGGGAGACGCTGCTAGCCGCGATGGCGATAATGCCAGAGGCAACGATGTTGGCCTGCTCATACTCGCACACGTAGTTGCTTATCGACGCATTGCCCAAGTAGTGCATGCCGCAGATGGCGAGCCCGGCAAGCGTGCCGCCGACACCGATACGCCACCACGAGACTCGGTCTTTGGTTTCCGTGGCCACAAAGGCCACGAGCAGAACGATGATGGGTACAAACAGCGACAGTGTTGTGAAGCCGCCGCTGTACGCAATCTGCAGCTGCGGCTCCCCACCGGCCATTACGATGGCGCGGTTTCCAACGTAGTGCTGTCGTTGTCGCCGAGGTTGCGGCCCTGTTAGTACAACCCTGAAGCGCAAACCAGCTAAGGCAGATACCCACCATTGACCAGATGGCCACGCCGCCCATCGATATGGCCGCCCCGACAAGCAGCACATTGTTGAGCCTCCCCATCTGCGCGGTCCGGCGCTGGATGAGCTCCAGCGTCGTCGCGGCGCCGATAAAGCTGACCACATAGCTGAGAACAACGAAGCCGGGTTGGTAGGACCATGGGACCAGCTGCCCATGCCACTGCCGGAAGAGCTGGTCGGACGTCGGGGAGGTCTTGTTGGCGTCCGCCATGGTCCGGTCTGGTCGATATCTCTCGCGCCCTGCAAGGTCGTCGGCCCAAATGGCGAAGAACCAGACCAGATGAACAAAGCCAGATGAACAAAACCAGGGATTGACGACCGGCAACCCGCAAATGCGAACAACACCAAGAAAAGTAATGAATGGAAGTTGGAGGGCACAACGACGACAGGGTATTCGCGTCCAGCGGGGGGAAATACCATCTTTTTGGACGCCTCGCCTCCGAAGTGTTCCCCCCTCTTTTCTTTTGTCATTTTCCCTTTTTTTCCCTTCTTTCCGCCCGCTTCCCCATTCCCCAGTCTCCCTTTCCGCTATCCGGCGCCTCGGCCACATCGGGGGGCGCGTGCCTCCATGGCAGGCACATTGGCGAGAGCCTGGCAAAGCCAAGGGGATGAGACTAAAGTCGAGTCTTGGCTAGCGGGTCAAGCAGGCGCAAAAAGGCCTCGACTAAGCATGATTTCACGGTAAAGCGGCCAATAGGATTTGGCCGCGCCCGGGTAGTACGGGCGTGCAGCAGTCGCGCTAGATGGGCTTGGGGTGCGGCGGCGGCCAGTCCAAGTTCCCTACGCTCCCTACGCTCCCTACGCTCCCTACGCTACCCACGCTCCCCACGCTCCGGCAGGCGGCCGTCGATCTTGAAGTGAGCCTGGGCCAGGCCCGGCTTCTTTGTTTCTGGGGAGTCCCGCTAAACGCGTCGGGGCTTGGCATGGCCAGTGCGACCAAAAGAAAGTCGGCGCCGGCAGACTCGAGTAGGCTCATTAACCAGAGAGAATCGACAGGAGCGTTCCTAGCGCATCCCCCTAGCTAGCGGCGCAGATTGCACCGGCTCCCATGGCCGCAACTAGCGGCTTGGGTCGGGGAAAAGAAGCAAAGTCGAAGCGACGGTGTCGGAGGCACCGTGGAGTCAAGAAGACTTGGGCCTAGCGGCGGATGTGCACCAGCCGATGTCACGCAGACGCGTTGAAGAAAATTGAGGTATTGTAAGTACAGCAGGTATGTGTTTAGGATTGGGTCCTCTCAGGCTTCTCTCGGCGCAGGTCAGTGAGGCGCATCATCAGCACTAGAGAAAGATCGATCGGGCTGGGGTGGAGTGTCGAGATGGAGAAGTTCCAATGTCTGTGAGCCTGTCCGAGTGTTGAGAAGCCAAATTCAAAAAGAAAGTGATTGCATGGTTTCACTTCCCAACAAGGGAAAGACCAAAGAAGCACCTTCTGCCGCCGGCGAGAGCCTGGAGCCTGTGTGGGATGACGTCTGGCCCACCCATGCCCCGCACAGCAAAACACAGCGCGCATAGTGGGCCACAGAGACACCAATGGAGGGGTCGTCGATTGATTTATGCTTGATGCACTCACATGTAGATTCACATTCTGGCCTGCGCTTCCCTCGGCTTGTCACCCTGCATATCGGCTGTAGCTCAAGCAAGGATTTGTCATTACCCACTGCGTGGTACCTACCTAGCTAGCTCAGTCTAAGGCTGAACGCCTATGTAGTGCTCATCACACAGGCGAGGCCCCAAACTTCACAGCTAGACGTCAGCGGCTCACCCAAGAGTAGAATAGGGTGGAATAAGCGAGTGAGTAAAAAAAAAGAAGAAAAAAAGAGAGAACTTGAAAGCCACAGGACCTGGAAAGACCGAAGCGAGGAACTTTAGCCAGCCACTCACCTACCTAGCTGGTACCTCTCAGGCACTTGGGTACTTTTCTAAGCGGGCGCCAGGCCTGGGTATTAGCCCCAAGAAGGGAGGGGACGAAGGGAGATGGTAGAAGCGAGACAAGACGACAAGGGCAAAACAATGCCGCCACCGGCGCGGGTGGAGCTGGAACGGCTTCCCGCCTTCAAGCCCGACTTATACCACCGCGCCTGGTCGTCGACGCCGCACCCGACCCTGCCGCTGCTGGCCACGGCACACGACAAGTCCGTCACCGTCTTCTCCCTCTCGGACCTGTCGGCCCACAGCAGCCTCACGGGCGGCCACACCCGCTCCGTGCGGTCCGCCGTCTGGAGGCCCGGCATGGCCCCCGGCAAGCTCTGCCTCGTGACCGGCAGCTTCGACTCTACCGCCGGCCTGTGGCGCTGGGAGAAGGAGGCGGGGGGCCCGACCGAGGTCCACGCCAGCGGGCAGCGTCGGGGCGACGGCGACGACGACGACGACGACGAGTGGGAGTTCACGCTGGTGCTCGAGGGCCACGAGAACGAGGTCAAGAGCGTGGCCTTTGCGCCGTCGGGCCACCTGCTGGCCACGTGCAGCCGCGACAAGTCCATCTGGATCTGGGAGGACGTGGGCGCGTCCGAGGGCGACGACGAGTGGGAGACGGTCTCGGTGCTGACCGAGCACGACGGCGACGTCAAGTGCGTGGCCTGGTGCCCCGACGTCCCCGGCCGCGCCGCCCTCGCCGGCCGCCGCCGCCACCACGGGCCCGACGCCCTCGCCTCGGCCAGCTACGACGATACGGTCCGCGTCTGGCGCGAGGACCCCGATGCCGAGTGGGCCTGCGCCGCCGTCCTCGACGGCCACGTCTCTACCGTCTGGGGCGTCCAGTGGGAGCCCAACCCGTCGGGCGCACGCGAGGGCCGCTACCCGCGCCTGCTGACCTGGTCCGCCGACGCCACCGTGCGCGTGTGGACGCTCGTCGAGGACGACCAGGATGAAGAGAATGGTGGCGCCGGCGGGGATTCCACGCCCTCCGCCTTCGCCTCCGGTCTCGGCAACATCCCCAACACGATGCGCCAGGCGCCCAAGGAGGAGTGGCGCTGCACCGCCGTGCTGCCAAAGGTGCACACGCGCGACATCTACTCGGCCGCTTGGAGCCGGTCCGGCCTCGTCGCCAGCACCGGCAGCGACGGCATCGTCGCCGTCTACGACGAGTGCGACGACGACGACGACGGCGAGTCGCCCGAGTCCGTGGATGGCGCCACTACCGCTGCCGCTGCCGCGGTCCCCGACCCCTCCTCGCTCTCCCTGCCCGACGGCGTCGTCCCCGCAGCAACAAAACAGCTGACGCCGCAGCAGGCGTCGGGCCAGGGGTGGCGCGTCCTGGGAACCGTCGCCGACGGCCACGGGCCTTACGAGATCAACCACGTCACCTGGTGCCCCTGGTTCGACCCTGGGGCCAAGAGGCGGGGCGTCGAGGAGATGCTAGTGACGACTGGGGACAACGGCGTCGTCCAGCCCTGGCAGCTGAACGGGCTCGATGCTGCAGAAATAGCTCGGAGTGGAGGGTCGGCATAATAGCAGATACTGGGCCAAAGGGCGTTGCATGTTTGGGTACCTAAAACAGACGGGCAGCCGATGGCCGATGAATACTCTATTCATAGGAATACAAGCAAGAATAAACAACAACTACATATTCTATTATACGCATCTGGTGACCGCCTTGACCGATGGTTCCGCCAAGCTACCCTGGGATGTGCGGTGCAACCGACCCAATTCCCCGCCAAAGGCCCCAGGCAATGCCTAGTCATCACTCGTGTTTGATATTTTGTTTCGGCTATTAGGGTACAAAGGCGAGTCACTTGCCTGCCTGCCAATCCAGCCAAGCAAGCAACACAGAAAAAGACGCAGCGCCCCTATATCACTCAAGAAAATATCTAAGATGGCACCATGACACCTTGGCAAACAACACGCTCAGCCATCTCCGCCACCGTGGCAAACTGGTACGCCCAGCGGCGTCACCTGCCACTTTTTCCTCATCTCTCTTACTCCCCCTTTAGCTTGTCTTGCCTCACGCTGAAGGCCATCTCAAGCAGCTCCTGCTCCTCCTTGGTGTGCGACGACTTCATGCCCGTTGCGACCGAGGCGCTCGGGTTGCGGCCAGCATACATGACGTGCTTGCGGTCGTGGTGCTGAGTCTGGTTCAGCAGGGTCTCGATACGCGGCTGCGTGTAGCTCCAGGCGCCGGCGTTCAGGGGCTCCTCCTGGGCCCAGACGATGGTCTTGGCATTGGGGTACCGGTCAAGGTTGTCGCGCAGCAGCTTCCACGGGAAAGGGTGCAGCTGCTCGATACGCGTAATGGCGACGTTATCGAGCTGGTTGTCGGCGCGGTACTTGTGCAGCGCTGCGTAAACCTGGCCCGAGCAGAGGATCACGCGCTCGATCTCGTCGTGGGGCTTGATGGCTCCAGCCTCATGCGCAGGGTCGGGGATGATCCAGTGGAACTGCGAGTCGCCCGTGAACTCCTCAATGTCGGAGCGCGCCAGCGGGTGCCTCAGCAGCGACTTGGAGAAGAAGATGATGAGAGCTGTGTGTTTTTTTTGTCGTTTGTTAGTATGGATTGGCTCTCCATGCAATCACAAACGAGGTCCATGATTGGGGGTGCAATATTCTTACGTTTCCTGAACTGCCTGTTCATCTGGCGGCGCAGAATGTGGAACAGGTTGGCCGGAGTGGTCATGTAGGCGATTTGCATGTTGCTGTCCTGGTGCTGGCGCTGCAGCTTCTCCTCGGCAGGGAACACGCGCGGGTCCTCGTTGCAAAGCTGCAGATACCTCTCGAGGCGGCCCGAGGAGTGCTCAGGGCCCTGACCATCGTAACCATGGGGCAGGGACATGACCAGTCCTGTGCGCTGCATCCACTTCACCTCACCCGACGCGACGAACTGATCGATGATGCACTGTGCGTTGTTGGCAAAGTCGCCAAACTGAGCCTCCCACATGACCAGCGCATTGGGCGACGTCAGCGAGTAGCCGTACTCGAACCCGAGGACGCCAAACTCGCTGAGCGACGAGTTTGAAACCACAAACTTGCCCTGGTCCTTGCTGATCTTTTGAAGGGGCGTGTAGGTCTCCTCGCTCTCCTGGTCGTGGAACACGGCATGGCGCTGCGAGAAGGTGCCGCGCTCAACGTCCTGACCCGACACGCGCACGTGGTGGCCCTCGGTCACCAGAGATCCAAAGGCCAGCGCTTCAGCCGTCGACCAGTCGATGTTCTTGCCCTCATGCACCGACTTGGTGCGGGCCGTCAGAATGCGCTTCAGGTTTCGGTGCAGGTTGAAGCCCTCGGGCGCAGTGCCAATGACCTCGCCGATGTGCTCGAGCGTCTGCTTGTCGACGCCCGTCGGGCTATGCGGGAGGACCTCGCTGGCAAGCTCCTTGGGCGACTTGAAGCCGTTCCAGGCAGACGTGGTCCATTCCTTGGACGTGGGTTGGTAGTCCTTGGACTTGGAGAAGCTGTCCTCGAGCATGCCCCAGACCCATTGCTTGTGCTCCTCAATGTCCCCCTTGGTGAAAGTGCCGTCCTTGAGCAGCTGGTTGACGTAGATGTCGATCTGCGGCTCGTGCGACTGGATGCGCTTGTACATGAGCGGCTGCGTGAAGGACGGCTGGTCGGTCTCGTTGTGCCCGTGCTTGCGGTAGCAGATCAGATCGATAATGACGTCCTGCTGGAATTCAGCGCGCCAGTCGGCCGCGAGTTGGCACACGTAGTTGACCGCCTCGACGTCGTCGGCGTTGACATGGAACACGGGGGCGTCGATGGCCTTGGCAATGTCGGTGCAGTAGGCTGTCGAGCGAGAGAAGCGGGGGTCGGTGGTGAAGCCGATCTGGTTGTTGACAACGAGGTGAACGGTGCCACCCGTGGAGTAGCCAGGCAGCGAGTGGAAGCCCAGGCACTCATACACGACACCCTGGCCGGCGATGGCCGCGTCACCATGGAGGAGGACACCCATGGCGGTGCGGTGAGTGGTCTCGTCATTGTTGTAGTGCTGGATGGCACGCGTCTTTCCGAGCACGACAGGATCCTCGGCCTCGAGATGCGAGGGGTTGGCCACAAGGGATAGTTGCACGCGCTTGCCCGAGGGGGTGGGGCGCTCAAAGTTCATACCCAGATGGTACTTGACGTCTCCCGAACCCTCATCCTCGGCGCCCGCGGTGCCGGCAAACTCGCTGAAGATAGACTCGTTGGGCTTGCGGACAACGTTGCTGAGCACGTTGAGACGACCGCGGTGGGGCATGCCAATGACGATATCCTTCACCCCGTAGTCGACGCTGCGGTCGATCAGAGCCTTCATGCCAGGAACAAGGGTTTCGCATCCCTCCAGACCGAAACGCTTATCGTTGGGGTACTTTGTGGCCAGGAAGGCCTCGAAACTTGAACTCCAGATAAGGCGGTCGAGGATGCGGCGCTTCTCGTCTATCGAGTATTTGAAGGGTTGCGGGGTCTCGATGCGCTCGCGGAGCCAGTCGCACTTTTCGCGATCGGGAATGTGAATGAACTCGACGCCGTAGGAGCCGCAGTAGATCTTTTCGCATGCGGCCACAATCTCGCGGAGCGTCATCTTCTCACGGCCGTCCTTCTTGAAGCGGGGCAGGATACCGGGGCCGAGAGTGTACTCGGTGTCGAGGTCCTTCTCGGTAAACTGGTAGTGTTCAAGTGCGAGCTCCTTCGGCTTGATGTTTCCAAAGCCCTTGGAGTCATTGCGAATGCCAAGGGGGTCGATGTTGGCCTTGTGGTGGCCACGGGCCTGGTATGCGCGAACGAGCAGCTGCACCTTGAGGTGGTTGGCTACGTCAGAGCCTTGGTCGAAGCCCATGCCCGGGTTTCCGGCAAATCCAGGGACACCACCGGTAGCGCCGGGGACCAACGATGGCGGAGGGGTGAAGGCTTGTGAGATGGGCATATCGCCCGACTCCATGTTCTTGAAGTAGACCTGCCACGAGACGTGAACGCTCTGGGGGTCGCGCTTCCACTCCATGTACATCTCATCGATGTAGTTTGCCGTGTTGCCCGATAGGAAGTTGTCGTTGGCATCGGGAGGGCTCGAGAGGGCGCTCGCGAAGCGCCTCGAGGAGGCGACGGCTAGTGGGCGACGGCCCGGCGAGAGCGCGCCGGCGGGCGCAGTCGAAGGTCGGGCGAGGCCGGCGGAGAGGCATCTTGAGGGAATCGCGGCCGAGGGAGAGGAGGCACATCGCGCCGCGCGGCTGCCCGCCTTAAACAGAGAACTACGGAGCATCGTTCTGGTCGGACGTGTGAGTAGGGGTGCAGAGAGCTACCCGGCGGCAAAGCAGAAGATGGTATATGATATTTACCTTGGACGAGGGAGGAAAATAAGGTTGACAAAAAATCACTTGCGCAAACAAGCAAGCAGACGACGCAGTCGTCCACTAGGGCGACAGGGTTTGTCGCGTGGCACTTCCAGAGGGGAAAAGAAAAAAATATATCGCCGCCCACGGTTCAGCAGGGACGAGCTAAAGAGTTGGCGGAGTAAGTCTCTAAGTTCGATGTGCGTGTTGGAGGAGGCCCCAACGCAATGCGGGAATTAAAAGGAGAACAGGAGACGGAGAGGGACAGCGAGCAAAAGCAAAAAAAAAAAAGAAAAGAGGAGAAGAAGGCAGGAGGGCAGAATTACGGATGGCGATGGCTGCAAAAGCCGCATGGACTGGAGACATGGAAAACGTTGACGGGGTTCGAGAAAGCCGGGTCCAGTTTGGCATTGGCAGCCACTGCAGCGCCCGAATCTTGCCGTGGCCTGGCCCATGGGAACCTCAAACCGGCTCCTGACTGGTGCAGCCTGCCAGCCGCACGGCCGGGTGGGGCACAGTGTGGCTGCTGACACATTTTACTGTCGGGACTTGGGATGTCGGTCCTGTCACTGTCGTTGTCTGAAGCTGCCTGCCTCGCTCCATCTCGGCGAGGGCGGCGTGTCTGGCCAATTGGGGGGTTTTTATTGGCGCTGTAATGGTTCGGCACTCCATTGTGCTCCCTCAGTACCTCTATGCAAAGTTGTAAGTACCCACGAGTGACCTCCCTAAGGGCGCTGTCTGCAGCGGAAGCACTGCTTGTTAGGCTTGTCGGGAGAGGTTCGGTTACTCCGAATATGCTTGCAATTGTGTGCCGTTCGCGTGATGTAACCGTGCATGCGCACTGTGGCTAGTAACCGGCAATGATTTTTGGTCCCATCTTTTGGTTCCACACAAGCTCCCAGCGAGGAATGCTGGGGCGACTCCAGGCAGGCTCCAGGCAGGCGGCCATCAAGGTGACACTGCCCCAAACAACTCAATGTTCAGATTTGCCTTAGACTTCCACCCACCTGCATCTATTCAATGAGAAGAAGCCATTCAGGATAAGTCGATCAAGCCTTGGATTGCCACTCGATAAACACTGCCTCTATCTCTATCGAAAATTGTTACTTGAAAATCGGGCAGAGGGCGTTTGTCAGCAGCCGACAACAACCATCTGTCTCTCCCATCTGAGGTTGTTGCGCGGGCACGCGACATATGTCGAGTTCCAACCTACTCGCACATTGTATTGATGATCTCCAGCTGAGCGCCCACCATCGGGAAACAAGCCTTGAACAGACCAGGGTGCCGGGGCGTGTTTTGGGCCCTTGCAAGCGGCAAGTGAGGGCGGCCAACCCCAAGGGCCCGGCGTGATGGCAACGCCACGAGGCAGAGCCGTGTACAAAAAGAAGGAGGGCATCATCAGAGTCTCGGATGATAGAGCCGCAGTGATCTGGACCCCAACGCCGGGGTCTGGACCTCCATCCGTTTCTCTGCCCATTGAGACCATTACAAGTAAGCCAAACATTATCTCACCTATGGGCGGCCGCAGGCCATCCTGGTAAGGCATGGCATGGCATGGGGTGTCGTGCCATTCTGGGAAACACATGTGGCTTACGTGACAACCAAAACAACCCGGGGAACACCAGATCTTCAGCAGACTCCAGACCATGTGGCAAAGGTCATGCTCAAGATTTTTGCCAAGCCTCCCGGCGAGGCGGGGGAGCCGGTCACTTACCTGTTCAACTTCACCTCTCCCGACGATGCTAGATCCGAGGCTAATGCCATCAAGGACCTACTCTCCAAGCTGCTGGCAGAGGCCCGTACTGCCGATGCTGGTGTCGCCCCTAAGGGCTCGGCGGCTCCCTCGCCAGCTCCAGCTGCAGCTGCAGCCAACGGGGGTGGGTTGAGTAGCTCTGCCGCCATGTCATTTGCCGGCACCGTGAACACCGGGAAACCACGCCCTCTCGACGACGCGCAGTTGAGGCTCGACATTGTCCTGCAGCAATCGCTCATGAAAAAGGACAGGGGACTTCACCAGATGTACATGGAGGCGCGAGCTACCAAACCCGAGTCCATCTCAGACGCCACATTCAACACCCAGTTCTGGTCCTCTCGCACAAGCCTTCTACGTGCGCACGCCATCGAGACCAACCAGAAGCGGGGCCAGTACAACGTGCTGGCATCCATCAAGATGACTCCCGAAAGTGAAGGATCAGCCAAGTACAAGTTGAACTTCACGCCAGAACAGATTCTCATGGTGCTGACGCAGTACCCGCTGCTGCGCCGTCTCTACAACGAAAAGGTGCCCAAGGAACTCTCCGAGGTCAAGTTCTGGTCCAAGTTCTTTGTCAGCAATCTTGCTCGGGAGCTCAGGGGCGAGAAGCTAGACCCGAATCACCACGATAACGTTTTCGACAAGTACACGGCCAGTGACAACGACAAGGCCATTTTCAGCCAGTTTGAGTCACAGCAGCTGCCTCATATCATCGACATTTCCGGAAACGACGTGAACCAGGGGGGCATTAAGGGTGGCAATCTGTCGGCTCACGACCCGAACCGGCCAGATCGTGAACGTGGTGGCCCCGCCAAGGTCCTGAACAGCCTGAGCGAGATGATGCTGGCGCATGTCAGCCCGGTGGATGGAGACCGGTCCAAGGCCGAAGCTTTGAGTATGCCCGAGAAGGGGTACCGAGAGCTTGCGCTGCGGGATCTTCATGAGACTGCGGCTTCGGACCGGATTGTGCTCAACGTCAGGGACCAGGCGCACTTTTTTGATCAGACGTCGGGCCCCTCGAGGGATACGCGAGAGTACGCGGCGCAGATACCGACGGTGGTGCTTGGTGATCTTGGTGCGGACTTGTCGGAGTTGGGACAGGGCGGCGAGTCGGGCCCCAGCAGGGGCATCGATCTCCACGCTGCCATTGGGGTCAACGACGAAAGCGACAGCGACGACGGCGAGGGACGGAGGCGGAAGGCGCCGCGCGTGGGGTCGCGTGAGGCGCGCTCGGCAGCACAGGCGCAGATCTGGCGCGCGCTAGCCAGGAGTAGGGGAGACACTCAGGGGCAGGTCGAGGACGAGGCCTCACCCATGGGCCTTCCCGTGGAGCTGGCGCAAAAGACATTCATCACCAACGCGACGACAACCGAGTTTCTCAAGCAGTTTTGGGGCGCATTCCTATCAGGTGACCCCGATCGGGCACAGGAGCTGGCGTACCATGTCGAGGCGCTGAGGAATTCGGTATCGCGGATCGAGGCCGTGGCGGAGGAGGCCGAGGAGATGCGCCAGAGCATCATCGCAGCGAGGAAGCAAGAGATCATGGGGCATTACCGAAGGACCAGGGAAAAGACCCGGTTCAGCGACAATGAAATCAAAGGGGGCAAGAATGCAGTCATGACACTGCTGAGACCGACTCTCGACTCGCTCAAAGCCGCCCAGGACCGCTATCAGGAGGCATTGGCGGCCGAGGGCCTCAAGGCGTCGACAGAGTGAGGATTTGGATAGAGGTACAAGCAGGTTGCAATATGGTGGATGATAGACCTTCGATGATAGACCTTCGATTCCGAATAGAATGTGTTTCCGTTCTTTGTGGTATGGTTGGATCCTGGGAGTCGTAGATGTCTACTCAGCTAGGAGACACCCACCTCGCTGGATTCACATCTCCCTACCTAGCCACTGGCTACTATTTATACACAACGTACCCGCGTCCCAGACCATCTGTATCTTGGAGGCGTGCCTCTGAAGCCATCGAGACTAGTTGAGCCCCATATAAATGTGGGGATCGCCAGGCGCCATTGGTTGATGGCGTCATCCAGCAACCCACGTCGGAAAAACCGCGAAAGGCAATTCCTCTCGGCGGCTGCATGCGCCTGCCAGTCACTGACGCATCCGCCGACGTCGCTGCATGCATCCTACTGGCGCCGACGAAGCACCAAAAGCCAGGACGCCGTGCTTTCACCACCCTTCCGTCCACTGCCCCTGCCCCTTGTCGACTCTCGCGTCGGGGTTCTTCCCCCTCCTGCCGGCAGCAGCACCCCGAAAGGGCCCCAGCCTGTGCTGGCTGCTTCGTTTGCCAGGGATGCTTCTTGCCCGACGCCGCGTCGCAGCGAGCCCCGCCAGTGAGTACATGCTTCGCTGTGTAGCTGGGCCACACGTGAACAGACGAACGGACGAGCTGGCCGACTGACATGAACCCCAACTATGAACCCCAACTGCACCTTCCAGGATGTCGCCCCTTGCTTCCTCGGCTGAGCCGTCCCTGGTCATGCCAACGCCTCTACAGCTCCTCAGGGGCTGCCCCGTCCCCCCAGCCAAGCCATGAGCCGCACGACACCCGCCCTGCCGTCCCGGGGTCCGCACAATCCCTGCCCGACTCTAGCAGCTCGCCCTCGAGCACGGGAACCACCGCCAGCACCGTTACCTCGACTCGCTCCCGCTCGGCCCGATCCGCCCGCACCACAGGCTCTGGGTACCCTCCGGTGGGCATACCCCAATGGTTCCTGGAGCGGGATGTCACTCTGTTGCACGAAGGCCGCCACTACCGCAAAAAAGGACACTTCCACCTGTACACGGACGAGGATAGCGCAAGGCTATGTTGTCTGGACGGTCTCATAAATGGGCTAGGCAGTGGTGGGTGGTCCCAGGACGATATGGCCAGCGCGATGAAAGCCCTTGAGTTCGCCGCCAAGGGCATACGGACGGATGATATGCATGACGTCACCTCAACCGTGGACCAATTCCATGATCACGTCGTTATGAGCGCTGCCGATGCTGTCTCTGCCGTTGCTTACTACACTCGTGACGGTGCTCTCCAGCCGCGGGAGAGCTACGTCCCGCCGCCTTTGCCGTTTATGAGGCCCTATCCTCTGACAAGCGAGCGTTTGCGTTTCGCCGAGCAGAAAGCTCGCGCGTCCTCTCGTAGCTTGCTGTCTGACTCTGTGCTGTTCCTGGCCGGCGAGGCCAACATGGTCAAAGCCTTCAACACGGAGTGTGTGAGTTTCGCCAACGGCATAAATGGCCAGCTGCTTTCTGCCATGACCCCCAAGTCTAGGTCAAGGCCAAGGTCAAGACATCAACCCGGGACCGCGGAAGGGCGGGCAGGGCGGCCTATCCCTGTGCTCGCCGTAATGAACCATGCGGCCCAGGCTATCCCCAGGGCTCTGGTGGAGAGGGCGGCAATTGTGTCCAACGCCGATGTGATCCACCTGGATACGCACACGCTGGCTCACATTGCCGGTCGCGTGCTGGGACAAGACCTCTATGCATACAGGGGCCCCTTCTCCACGATGGGATATCGTGTTGACGAGCTCAGCGGCCGACTTGCCCCAAGATTCACACGCCAGTCTGAGACGATCCCGAACGCAGACGGCCCGGAATCGGGATCTGATGTCGAAGCTGGCGGTGGCGTCTTCTCGGTCAGCTCGAACCAGCTGCGAACCATGCTCCTGGGGCCCGAGCCCGCGTCGTCCCCCGCCAGGGTCGCCGACTGGGACGATCTGAAGCTGGGCAACGCGCTGGAGCAGATACTGAACGCGGCGGACCTGAAGCGGGCTGCGCTGCCCGAGTCGGAGTGCCCGGAACCCAAAGATGGCGAGCCGCGTCGGCTCATCGTCCACGTACAGGATATTGTCGAGCTTGCGGAGCTCGGGGAGGGCAGCCTGATTCTCTCCAAGCTGCGCGCCGCCATGGACAAGTTGGCCGATGGTGGAAAGCCTATCGTCCTGGTCGGTTCTACCGCACACGTGGCTGACACGACGTGGCACAGGCAGCTCTCGAACCTGGCCAGCCACGCCAACTGCCATATCCATCCCTTTGACTGCCCCCCCTATAACCACAGCGATGCGTTCAAAAACCTCGATAAGCATGAAGTTGCACACAGAAATCTGACCAATCTCATGTGCATGCTAGAGGCCATGCTGGGCCACGAAGTAACCATACACTTGGGGACCGCAACCTCGTACGTTATGGGCTTTTTCTTGGAGCGGAACCGTTTTGAGTAAGTTTTATCAGGCCCTGCTTGTTGATCCTCTACACTATCATTTCTGACTCGGGCATCTTCCTATATTCCATCAGCTTGCAATGGACCCATGATATTGCCTCTAGAATGTTGGTCGAGCTACCAAAGCCCCTTCCCACCTCTGGCCCTGTCAAGTTGAGCGTCTTTGATGGGCTACTGCGCGTGCTGCAGTGGTCAAAACACGAACACGTTATGTGGAAGGGAAAACCTGGCTATATAAAGGCAGCTCCTTACCCATGGCCCTCAGTGCTGGCCAACAAGGCGAGCTCATCCACCGGTGGCGGTTCCCACACAACGTCGCCGGAGGGTGACGGCGTGCAGGGGGCCTCATCCAAGAACGGCAATACCGCCGGGGACAGGGGCAGCGGTAGCGGCATGAAACCCAAAAACAAAAATACCAAATACGACGAGAACGAGCAGCAGCTTCTGCCGTGCATCGTCAAGCCGGAAACGATCAAAACCACGTGGGACAGCGTGGTGTGCTCGCCGGAAACCAAGGACTCGCTGCAGTCCCTGACGTCGCTGGTGCTGACGCGGCCGTCGGAGTTCTCGTACGGCGTCCTGGCCACGGAGCGCATCGCGGGGTGCCTGCTGTACGGGCCGCCCGGCACGGGCAAGACGCTGATGGCCAGGGCCATCGCCAAGGAGAGCGGGGCCACGATGCTCGAGGTCAGCGCGGCCGCCGTCAACGACCGGTGGGTGGGCGCCAGCGAGCGCAACGTGCGCGCCATCTTCTCGCTGGCGCGCAAGCTCGCGCCCGTCGTCGTGTTCCTCGACGAGGCCGACTCGCTCCTGGGCTCGCGCGAGAGCCGCAACCGCGGCGGGCACCGCGAGGTGGTGAACCAGTTCCTGCGCGAGTGGGACGGCCTGGCCGAGACGGACGCCTTCATCATGGTGGCGACGAACCGGCCCTACGACCTGGACGAGGCGGTGCTGCGCCGCCTGCCGCGCAAGATCCTCGTCGACCTGCCCCTGGCGCCGCACCGGCTCGAGATACTGCGGGTGCTGCTGCGCGACGAACGCCTCGACCCGCAGTCGGTCGACCTCGCCCGCCTCGCCGCCGACACGGAGCTGTACTCGGGCTCGGACCTCAAGCACTTGTGCGTCGCCGCCGCCTTCCACGCCGTGCGCGACGGCGTCAGGGCCCGCGACGCCAGCCCGGACCCAGCCGCCCACGTCTTCCCGGACCGCCGCCTCCTGACGGGCGACCACTTCGCCCGCGCCATGCACGAGGTCAGCGCCAGCGTCAGCCCCGACGCCGGCTCCCTCAAGGCCATCCGCAAGTTCGACGAGCGCTACGGCGACGGCCAGGCCAAGCGCAGGCGCCAGGCCGCCGCCGTGGGCTTCGCCGTCGCCCCCGTCGCGAATCGCTCCGAGACGGCGCGCGTGCGCCGCGAGCTCAACGCCTGAGCGGGCTTTGGCTGTGCACGTCGAGTACTGTTGTTGCCGCTGTACACTCTGACTAGTGCGGTCGTTTGGCTCTGGTATTGCTTTCTTTCTAATTCTAATCGTGACGACTTTGGCAGTCCTCAGCCTCTCTCTCTCTTGGCCGTCTCTGGGTTGGACATGCCTCTGATACGTGTTTAGAATGTTGCATATATACTAAAGGACCATCGTGTATCACATCTGCGCGCCTTCTTGGGTATGCAAGTGTATATGGCGTGCCCAAGAGCTGCCCTCTGTTCGAGAGTGGTAAATGGCGGCAAGACTTGGATAGCAAACAATGAGATATCTCGTTGCATGCCAGCCACCCGCCGGGAAAATCCCAGTCTAGGAGGCTAATTCCCCTCATTTTTGTGGCGCATTCGTATACTATGGACCGGCATGAAGGGGCCAACGGTTTCTCAGTCGGTCAAGCACGAGGTCGGCTGGCCCGCAGAGCTGGGACAAGACATTGCTCCTCTCGCTCATCTCTGAGACCCGACAACGGCCCACCAGGAGACGGACGGCCAGAACAATTAAAAAAAAAAAGCCCGTCTGCGACAGTTTGCAGGCGAGGCGCATTCTTGGGTGGCGTCCCTTTCACTGGCCCGCTCGGACTTTGTTGCGTGCCGTTGCGGCTGCCGCTGCGGTCGGATGGGCCTCAAAGATGGGCACAACCAAAGGGCGAGACATCGAGTCCTGCCCCCGTGGGTGTTATTCCCATGTGTGTGTGTGTGTGTGTGTGTGTGTGTGTGTAATGGCAAGAGGAGCGAGTGTTTTATGCGGTGTAGATATGATATCCCCCTAGAGTAATTACATACGGAAGCAGATCAATTATACCTGGCCGTGCATGATGTCTGTGGCCTGTTCCCGCACTGCCCAGCCACAAAAAGTGCTTTTCCCCCTCGAGGGGGTTGGCCCCTTATAAGGTTGGTCTGACCTGTCTGCTCCTAATCCCGGGGGGTGCCCCGGGCTCGAACCAGGAGGGTCCGCGGGACCCTGCCCCAGGCTTGGATCCCGGGCTTCCTTGACATTCTTTTTTTTTCGTTGCCTTTTCTCTTTTTTTAATCGCTTCGTTTATCACGCGTTCATGCATGTTCATTATTCGTTGAGTTATAAGGGAGGAAAAATACAGTGGTGGTTAAGTAGAGAGGCGATAAACAAGAAACTGCAGAACAACCCAGCCTTCTCTGCCGTTCTGGGTTCCGGAGCGGTGGTATCTTTCATGCTTTTGGGCCCTGTCTTTTGTCGCAACCCTTCATTGGTCTACTGGCTGTTGTACAGCCAACATTAACGACACAAACAGGGAAAACCGGTTGGAGGCAAAGTCGGTAAAACAATACCAAAAGAATTCTATCTAGTTCCCCTCGTAGTCATAGTCATTAACCAGACCATTAGCAAGAAGCTTAGATAGGTGTATCAGCAACGGGATGGCGAGACGGATCCGGACAAGGAGAAGATGGTTTGACCTCGCCAGATACAGGACTTGGTGTGGCAAGAAAAAGTGGATGGAAAGAGAATGCATCATTCACGGTCGAGGCGGGGATCTCTCATGGCCTCCATGATGCGGGACTGGAAGCGCGCCAGCTCCAGGTCCTTGCTCTTGTACATCTCGGCGAGCTCGAGGTACATGTTCCTCCAGTGGTCCGCCGGATGCTCAGTCTTGCGACTGTCCAGCAGCTCAGTGAGCTTGCGGCACTTCTCCTTCCAGTGCTCGACCGAGCCCCCGTCGGTCTGGGCCGCGGTGCCGGATCCGATGGGGACACCAGGTTGACCGGACAGGGACTCATCGCCGACACCGACACCAGCGGGCCTAGCTATGCTGCTCTTGTTGACGACGGTGTCGGTGCTGGCGGTGGCGATGCTGCTGGCCCCCTCGCTCGGAGCCTTGGCCGGCGCCGGCGGGGAGGGCTTCGCGGCCGCGGCGACATTGGCGTCGTGGCGGTTGATGAGCCCGAGGCTGCCTGGTGGTGGCAGCTTCCACTTTGCGTGATAGACGACCTCGGTCATCTTATATAGGCCCTTGCAGGAGCCCAGCTGCAACTGCCATTCGCAGGAGTATTCGGTCCGGTCTTCGAGCACCTCGATGACGGTGATCTTGAGTGACGTTGTCGTCATCAGCAGCTTACCGCCGGCGAGGGCCGACGCGTTGAGCAGGAACGTCTTTTCGTTCGGCGCCTCCTTCTGCAGGGTCTCGATGACAGTCGCCACGATGGCGGCCGCCTCGTCGGCACCCCCGGCCGGCAGCTTGTTGCCGTTCTTGTCGACCCAGTTGCCCGTCATGATCTCATGCATAAAAAACCCCTGCAACGCCTCAACATTCGTCCGGTCCGAAGAATCTAGGTAGTTCACCTTTTGCTTTGGGCCCGGCTCCTCGGGCATCTGAATAGGTGGTGGTAAGTCGGTAAGTTGTCCGTTCGGATTCGACCTGGGATTTCCATAATCAAAAGGTTCGGGAGCTCTGTCTTGCACCACAGTCTGGGGCACATCTCCGCTCGGCACCCCACCGTCTAGTCGGCGATCCGCTGACAGTGGCGGGGTTGATGCCGGGGCGCTTGCCATGGGCATCGCCAGCCCGTTGACCATGACGACTGGGGGCGGAGTCGCCAGCCGGATCTCGCCGCCGACCCTCTCGGGCACCTGCAACGACAGACCCTTCGGTTTTGACGGCCGCTCTCCTTGGAATGACTGAGGCTGTTGCTCTTGCAATGATAGCGCCGCGTTCAACGAAGGCAGAGCGGGTGGCGTCGGGTAACGCTGCTGCCGCTGTTGCTGGCTGTGGGGGTTATATTGGTGTTGTTGTTGGAGTTGGGGCTGAGCCTGGGCCTGGGGCTGGGCCTGGATCTCGTGTTGGAGTTGGGGGTGTTGTCTAAGCTGTTGTTGAGGCTGCTGCTGGAGTGTTGTCATGACATCCGCGACAGCCATGGTGGAGTTGCCGCCGGAACTACTGCTGGCAGCCCAGCTTGGTGCTGTGGTTGGTGTCACGGGCATGACGGCTGTGTCGGGGGGACTTGGGCGGAAGGCAGACATTGTCGACCCGTCAGCAGGGTAGGCCGAAAATGGACCTTCGTTAGAGGCGCGGTTTATCGGTGGCCGGCCGCGAGTCTTGCCGCTGCTGGCCTGGCCACTTCTCCATGCTGAGGAGACCACCTTGGGGCCGTGGCGTTTGTGGCCCCTGCTTGATTTATTTGGCGTCATGGCCGACCTCGGCTCGTCCGCCCAGAAGTCAGCTCTTGTGGACGGTGTGATTGCGGACTGTGGGTGTGCCGTAAACGGCGTCTGAGACGCGTCGGGAGCCCATGGGTGACTTGTCGACGGGGCGCCGAGGCCCTGGTGCGCCGAGTTTCTGCCTTCGGAGCCGGCGGCCCAGGGTTCCAACAGATCGGTCCGACCGCCAGCGGCGCACTCGGGCGCCGGAGGCGAGTCGAGCCTCGCCACCTTGGATGAGGACGGCCTAGCCGCCTCGTCATCCTCCCTCGTCCGACGCCCTCTCCGGGGCCGGATGTGGGGGAGCAGGGCGCGCAAGGCCATATCGTCCTCGGGCGCAACGCCATCCCTGACGATCTCCTCGATCGGAATGTGCTCGTGGGGGATTTGGGTCCAGTAGGGGTGGGGGTTGTTGTAAAGGTAGTCAAAAAAGGCATCGATATGCATCGACTTCATCCAGCGCTTCAGGCGGACGGCATACTGCTGGATCTTCTGTGTGCTCTGGTTCTTTTCGTGGTTGGGCGGCTCGACGCCGAGGCGGAGGGCCAGGTCTCCCCAGGTCTTGATCTCCTCCTTTTGTGTGAGCTGGCCAATGAGCTGGTAGAGATGAAAGGTGCTAAAGGTCTTGCCCTCGCTCTTGGGTGGGACACGGAAGGCATCCTTCAGGCCAGTGGTGTCGGTATCGTGAGGCACGGCGGGATTGCAGCATAGTATGAATTGCACGTAGGCGTCCTCGATGGTGTCCTCACGGACATTCCTGGGTGGCAGCACCGACCTCGCATAAGAGGGGGCGTGGGCGTAGGCGTGGGCGTGGGCATGGGTATGAGCTTGTGCCTGCACCTGCACCGGCTGTGGCGCGGCAGCCGGGGCCGACGAGGGCGGAGCGAGGGCGGAGGACAACTGCATGGTCATGATAGGGGCCACGAAGGGGTGGCTAAGCGCACGGAAGCGCACGACATGGAAGGCTGGCGGGTGACTGACTAGGTCGCTGGTACGGCCGTACAGCGCGGGAGCTAGGGAGGCGGCACCACGGATGGGCTCCACCACGAGACCAAGAGAGCGGCGCTCGCCTCGGCGGCCCCGTAGCCTTTATCGGTCCGTAGTGCAGAGGGTCGGCCCCAAGGGCATTCCACTCGTGCGTAGCTGATGGGGTGCCGTGTGGGGGGCGCAAGCCATCCCGAAGGCTCAGGGCTAGGACCGTGGCGGAGGAATGGCAAAGAGGGACACGATGGTCTGGGCCTTGGGGGAGTGCCAGCTGGCCGGCGACAGGAATGAAGCCCAAGCAAGGAGCAAGGGCCTGTGCTGGCGGTGTCTCGAGTGGTTTTGGGACTATTTTTGTGGATGGGATTTGGTATGTCGCTTTGTATGCGGCATGTGTGTCTGTGGGCACGTATGTGATGTAGGAGGTAGGCAGGTGCGTGGGTAGGTATGTGAGCGTGTGTTGGCGTTTGGACGTGCTTGTTTTGCGGGGATGACGGGCAGGAGGGACTAGGCAAGGGGGGAGAGAACCCGGATGCTGGGCGCGGGCGGGAAAAGGGCAGGCTTCAAATGATGAGGGCCCGAAGAGGCCTGGTATGGATGGTCTGTATCACCATGAGGCGCGCCAAAGACGCAGAGCCAACAGTCAAGCGCCTCTCTCCCTCCAAGCGTCCAGAAGTCGGTCAGACCGGTATCACCAGGCTAGATACCACCCAGCACAGGCTGGCGTTGACAGCTCCCAAGCCGGGGGTACTTTTGCGGACCCAGCTTATGCGGACCCAGCCTTATCCATCAAACAAACAAAGCCCTGCTGTGTATACTCGGTAAACAGGCCGGTGGATTGGAGGGAGGTCCCAGGTCCCAGCGGGCGCTACTACTTCTTATTCAGTAGGTAGTCGGCGGGCCCCAGGGACTGGCACGGCGGCAGGGACCGTTCCAAACTGTGGCGGCTGACGAGATTGGACCCTCTTTGATGTCACAGCGTCACGAAAAAGAAGCCAGAAGCGACGGCGGGTGGAGATGGGGCCGGCAGCCCTGGCCGAGGAACCCAGTCGACCAAGGCGGGAAGCCAGCCAGTCGGGTGCTGTCGAGGGCGAGGCGCGAGGTTGAACGTAAGCAGCGTCGACAAGGGCGGGCCGCAGAACGCAGAGTGGGAAATGAACGGGCCTGGCAGAGAGAGTATGAGTGAGTGTGCGCTGTGCTGTGCTCTTTGTCGAATCTGGCCGCGGCAGATTGAAAACAAAAAGAGACCAGAAGGCAGCACGACATCCAAGACTCCAAGACACCAACGCTGTCCGCCTCCTCAACACGCACACGTACTTACCACACTACTACCCTACCTGGGAACGGTTACATCAACTCCTCCATGGCCTCTGCATGGCTGCATTCGCCTCCTGCGCCGGCTGGCGATCAGTAGACACTCAGGCCAATCCTCGTCCAGCACAGCGCAGGCGGCGACCGGGGGTGAGCTTGGGCTAACCAAAAATAGCGACGACGGAAAACACCAAGATCAGTTTGGTGGCAGACAGACTTTCTTTCAGCTTGATCAATTGGCTTTTCTTTTATTTGAGCGTCCACTCCATTGCAGGTCCCGTTCGGCAGGCACCGCACCGTCATTGGGGCTGGAAAGACGCGTCGGCGCGAGTCATCCTTCACATGCTCGAGAGCAGCAGTGTCTGTATGGCAGTGGGATCGCGACACCGCATCACTAAGGGCAGGTGCCTCACAGCAGTCAGTCTCTGTCCTGTCCCTGCCGTCATGTGACCTAGCCCCTGGTAGGAAATGAGCCGTGGCGGGGCACCCGCACTGGGGAAGCTCGCCCCGACTTGGAGCTGCCTCACCCCCCAGCCCATCGGACCTCGGCCTGAGCCTGGTCATGCAATACCCGCGCCCGACTTGCTGGGCTTGGCCGCCGCACGTCACAGGTCGCCGGCACATGCAACTGCCCCTGCCCGAGCTGGGTGGAGGAGCCGATGTGCCATCCATGAACCGACCAGGCTCACTGCCATCGCTGCATGTCATGTTCCTGCTTCCGCCCTTTTGAATCACTGTGTTTTTTTCTAGGGTTTCTGGTTTCACATTCTTCCTTCTTCTACTTCTTCTCCTTCTTCTTCCTCTGCTCGTTTATGACCGTACCTTCGATGCATCAAAGCTTGCTCGACCGTACAACATTGTAACTTTGTTCCCTCGACTCGACGTTAAGCGCCACCGACGCGACTTCTTGCCGCAAACGCCACCCTCCTTTCTTTATCCCCTTCTTTATCCCCTTCTTTATCCCCTTCTTTATCCCCTTCTTCCTACCATGGTCGCCGCGTCGAAGCCCGTGATCCCCCAGAACGACAATGTCGCCCACGCCCTCGCCGGCGCCGGAGGGGGGATCCTATCCATGGTGTTGACGTACGTCGCCGCCGTCCAGCCGCGCGCCCCGATCCGCAAGCATGCCGGCCAGCCATCGTTTCCGTACTGACCTCCTGACCCCTCTCCTCTTGTCGCAGATACCCGCTCATCACCCTCTCCACCCGCGCCCAGGTCGAGTCCAAGCGCGCCGAGTCGGCCTTCCTCGAGGCCGCCCGCCGCATCGTCGCGCGCGAGGGCGCCTCGGGCCTGTACGCCGGCCTGTCGTCGGCCCTCTTCGGCATCAGCGTCACCAACTTTGTCTACTATTACTGGTACGAGTGGACCCGCGCCTTCTTCGAGTCAGCCGCCGCCCGCGCCGGCCGCTCGCGCAAGCTCACCACGGTCGAGTCCATGCTCGCCGGCGCCCTGGCCGGCTCCGCCACCGTCCTCATCACGAACCCCATCTGGGTCGTCAACACCCGCATAACCACCCGCAAGCAGCAGGTTACCGCCGCCGCCAAGGCCCCCGCCGACGAGGAGGCCGCCGTCACTACCGCCGCCGCCCCCGGGTCGGCAGAGAAGCCGGCCGAAGGGGAGGCCACAGCCGCCGCCGAGACCGATGCCCCCAAGAAGGACGACGAGGGAGCAGCCCGGGAGAAGGCGGTTCAGCAGAAGAGGGAGGCCGTGCCGGGCACCCTGGCCACGCTGCTGGCGCTGCTCCGCCACGAGGGCCCCCAGGCGCTGTTCCGCGGCGTCGTCCCGGCCCTGGTGCTCGTCATCAACCCCATCCTGCAGTACACGCTGTTCGAGCAGCTGAAGAACACCGTCGAGAGGCGCCGCCGCGTCACCCCGATGATCGCCTTCCTCCTCGGCGCCCTGGGCAAGCTCTTTGCCACTACCATCACGTACCCCTACATCACCGTCAAGAGCCAGATGCACGTCGCCGACAACGGCGCCAAGAAGGAGGGCATGTCCGAGACCATCAGCAGGGTCATCAGGGAGGAAGGCTATGCCGGTCTTTACAAGGGTGAGTGGTGATCCCGACAGGTCGCGTCGCTCGCGCCGTTGCTGCTGCTCGCACCCACAGCTAACAATTCCTTCCTTCTTTCTTGTAGGCATCGGCCCCAAGGTTAGCCAGAGCGTCCTGACCGCCGCATTGTTGTTTGCCTTCAAGGATGTGCTCTATGAACAGACGGTCCGCCTCCGCGGGACCATGGCGAAGAAGGCTCTGTCCGGCTGAAAAACGGCTGGCCCCTCACGGATCCGCATCACAGATGCCTCTCCACTGGAGGCATCATGTCACACCCAGGGTTGGGGAGGAAATGTCACCAGATGGGCTTCTGTGGGCGTGATTGACATGCCTGCGTCGACATCATCGACTTGGAAGGTCAATGTGCGAGCACCGCGGCCTCGTCCCACCGACACAGGTCGAGTCGAGGTGAGGTGAGGACGATGCAAAGTCCCAACATCGTTTCCCATTTCTTTCCGCTTTTGTCTTCCTCTTCCCTCTCCCCCATATCAGCCATTTTGTGTCTATATGTAGACCTGGAAAATGCACCTTCTCAAATAAGCAAGCATATAAGCCAAGTAGCAAACCCGGATTTCTCCTCCGCTCAGTGGCCGGACTGTTGCCCATCAGGCCCGAGTGATTCTAGGCACAATCCACCACTCATGATATCCCTTGTCTGGCTTCGGCACCTCGGCCTTGAGCGCCGAGGAAAGCCCTTGGCCGCCCCGTCCGTCCTTGGCGGTGTCGGAGAGGGCCTTGCGGAGCGTCATGACGGCTATGCTCGCCGTGATGGCCGACTTGGCGCAGCTGGTGGTCCCTGCGGTCCAGCGATCGTGCGTGGCCCCCGTCGCAAAGGCCTCGCGCTCCGTGAACTTGGCGATGCGCTCGTACGCCTTGCGCGCCGCCGCGACGGACCGGTCCGCCGCCTCGAGCACGTCGTCGGTCGGCAGGTGCTGCTGCTTCACCTGGCGCTCGAACTGGTCAAAGGCGGGCAGCTCGGGGAGGCCGATGGAGGCGAAGGGCCGCATTCGGATCTCGTACCGGAGCTCGTCGGTGCTATAGGGCCGGGGCGGCGGGGCCACCAGCCCGGTGCGGTACAGGGCCGTGTAGATGCAGTAGAGCGCCTTGGAGAGCTCCGTCGTGGCCGCGGCGTCGATCATGGTGGCGCGCAGATACGACAGCGAGCGGGTGAAGAGTGCCTCCTTGGCCGCCGGCAGGTCCCGCCCCTTGAGTCGGGCCCGGTGGTCGTTCATGCTCTGCAGCGTGAAGGCCTTGATGCGCTCCACGTGCTGCATGCGCTTCTGCGCCAGGTAGGCCAGGTACCAGTACATGCCGCCGAGCTCGTCGGGCTGATACACCTCGAGCTCGAAGCCCAGCTGCACGATCCACTCCATCAGCCGCAGCTTGTACAGGTACGCCCACGACGAGAGCGGGAGCGAGTAGGCCGGCTCCGACGACTGCGACACCATGGGCTTCTCGTCCAGCTGCACCTGCAGCAGCTGGTCCACCTCCTCGGCGTCCACCTGCAGCAGCTCCCACTCCTGGATGGCGTGGCAGAAGTTGCGCCGGATCCGGCACCGGTTCTGGCAAAACGCCCGGAAGATGTCCAGGTACGGCTGCGCCGCCCGCTGCCGGAAGACCTCCATCTGGCGCGCCATGGCAAACCGCGGGTCGTGCGGCGCCTCGACGAGGTCGTTGGCGTGGTCGAGAAGCTGGCTGCAGGGGAGGACGACGAGCGACAGGTCGTCGTCCATGATCTGGCGGATGCTCATCGACCCGAGGATTATGTTGTCCTTGAATACGTAGCTCTGTAGAAGCGTGCGAATGTAGATCAGGGGCTGTGGCTTTTTGGCCTGGAACCAGAGCACAAAGTTCTAGAGGTTGGCGACGACGGCCACGTTAGCTGCCAATGTCACACAAGTGCAAGTCATTAAATAACCCCAGACCAGGCCCGTCAGCAACTCACCAGAAGCGACTGTGAATCAGTGTATTTGAGAACGTCGCTGAGCTCCTTGCCATCCTCGAACAGTCGCTGGAAGCGCGGATATGCGTCCTCAAAGTCGATGTTGACGATCGGTCGAGGGGGCATGGTACTAGCCAGCCGCCGCTGCAGCTTGGAGCTGAAAGCGTCAGGGACCGGGGTCCCCAAGTAGTGGGAAGCCTTTATTTGCTCCAGCACCGCCTTGAGCTCGATCCAGGGGGTCTTGATGGACTCTGGGTGGCTGCGGAGGTCTGTGAGCTCCATGGCCCTCAGGAGAGCGTACCGCAGCTCCAGTCTGAAGTCGAGAGCCTGGACGATTTCTGGAGGGAACATGCTCTGCATCGAGTGCAGCAACGCCCTGGCCTCCTGGATCGCCTCTCGTATCTCCTCCCTGTCGATATCGACGAGGAGGCTTCTGTTGTATTGGTTTGACACAAAGTCTTCCTCCTTTTTTTGTTGTTTTCGAGTTTCGAGTGAGCTCGAGGGTCAGCGAACCACAGTCAGAAACCGCCTGCTGGCCGGAGTGACATATCGACCTGCCCAGGCAAGAAGGTGTAGCCTACCTCATAGTAATGCTCGCATTTTATTCCTTCATTGACATAATAGCAAGTCTTCAGGAGGCCGAGGCAGTATGCACGCAGGATCGTGTGCATCGGGGGTCTTGATGCCTGAGAGATGGGGTCGCGCACAAAGTCGGCCTCGTCGACAGTCATTGGCTTCGGCGTTAACATATTCTCGATGTATAGGTTGGTGAGCAGGGTTTGGGAGAGAGGATAGCCGAGGTGCCAGGCCATCTACAAGATCATGGTTTGTCAGAGACGCTGTTTGCCACCGAGTACAAGTAGGCAACCAGGAACGGCACTTCCTACCTCGTGGCAGAGCAGCTGGTCGATAATGCCGATGACCTCCTCGGGGAGTAAAGGTCTGCAGACATCGTAGTCCGGATCGGGGAACTCGCCATCGGCCAAACAGCCGCTGTCCATTTTCGGATCCATGATCTTTATTTTCAAGTACAGCTAAGTCAGGGGGCAGCCGTCACTTGAGAGTCCATCAGCGCAGCGACTCACCTCTAAGGCCCCCACGGACTCGAACAACGTAAAGTACCCATCTTTGACAAGACGGCCAGGTTTCAGGGCTGAGAGAAGTCAGGATTAGGAAAGATAGGGGATAAATCTGCAGGCGACCAGGAGGAGGCCACATCGGGCCGGACAAACGAACCCTTGGCTGCCGTCACGAACTTATCAGTAATATCGAAGGTGACGACGCCGTGGCTCGTGACCTTTGGCGCATCCGGCTGCTGCCCACGCTCATGTTCATGTTCGAGAGACAGCCCAGAGAGCTCTATAGTTTTTTGGGGGGGTTTTGTTCAGTGTTTGTTCTGTATTGTGCAGAAGAAAAGCCTCCCGATCACCAACGACCAGCCTGCCCAGAGCCCCTTTTCAGCCGCGGGAGCATGGGGCGAGGCGGGCAGGTTCCGTGGTAGAGATTGAGGCTGAACCCACACCACCTCATGCACATGCGGCAGCGTCACTACCGGTGCTCGTGGACTCGCACGCACCTTGCGATACGGAAGCAGCGCCCGGGTCGCTCACGCCCAAGCCGAAGATTCCACTCAGCATCGACATGTTGATCTGCCGATGATGGCTGATGCTGTGGACAAGACGGGCTGCAGCATGGCCCCCACCCTGATCAGGCGTGCTTCTCTCAAAACCTCGAGGGACAGAGTATGGTGGGTGGCCGGTCTGGTGTTGGTTGGTGTCCCCTCACTGACGAGCACTGACGGTTTCAAAATATGGAGCCGCAGAGAAGCGCAGACAGACGGATAAGCAAGCCACTTGTGCCCGGTTGTAGCACCTCTTGCGGTCCCCGTTGCCCAGACGAGAGGAGGCAGAGACCCAGCTTGGGCGAACGGATAGCGTGGTCCAATGGATCGTGCAGTCTCCCCAAGGTGCTCCAGGCGCCAGGCGGCCGAGGCGCGGCGCAATCGGGCGATAAGGCGGGGATGGTGGGCTGCTCTCCAGCTTTTGCTCAACCGTGCTGCACAAACACTGCACCACGAACCACCACCCCTCCCACTTCAGTGGCTAGCCCCCGAAAATCCAGCAAGGCGAAGGTTTTCGAGACTGGCAGGCCATTAGAGTCATCGAGCCAATAATTCGTAACATTATGTAGACAGGCAGAAAGAATCCTTTACATGCACCTCAGAAAGACCAGCAAGAAAAATGGAGGGGCTCGAGGCTTGAGAAGCTTTTCGGCCAATCTTCGTGGTTTCTTTCCATCCCCTCCATAGGTTGTATATTTACCCGTTCTTTTTTCTCAAGCCTCTGCTCGATATGACCTAGCCTGCTCCCTGGTCCCAAAGGTAGGGGGGGATGGAGGAAAATATACAGATATCCACTAGCAGTAAAGCAAGTGAGATATCTTGTGCCTTGCTTGTGGGCGCTTAGGACCTATGCCAGGCCCAAGCTATCACTTCACACGATCGTCTGATCTGGGTCACTTCGCCCATATGTCAACACAGGCGGACGTAACGTCTCTATTGCTGCTTATTTGAATTGCTCAGAAATTCAACCCCTTTGTACGGTGACGATACAGCTCCGAAAACAGGCTCGGGTCCAGTGTCGTCAAGTCACATAGATCCTGTTGCGCCCTCCTCCTGCAGGTGCAGGATACCCCGCGCCGTCCATCTATCCACTGACAAACGTGCCTTATGACGAGGAGCTCGAGGAGCTGGCCTTGTTGGCCTCGGCCAGGTTCTGCGGATCGCCTTGCTTGCCGTTCTGTGATGCGTGGGGCGGAAGAGATCTCGTCAGCGAAAGCCCGCCTTCTTCTTCTCTGCCTCATCACTCCAGCCTTGATATAGTTCTCCTTGGCTCGGTGCCTGTGCGCTCCGTTGCCGCGGCTTTGTCCGATGATCCCGACCCAGAGTGACAAGGAAAAGAAAAAAACTCACCGTCCACTTGGCGAAGCGCAGGTCCATCTCGCCCCGGCGCTCAGCGATGAGCCTCTTGTCCTCCTTCAGGCTGCGGCGGACAACGCGGCCGGCGATGGCCAGGTAGCGGTTGTAGCTACGCGCGGTGTCGGGTGCTCGGTTAGCGGGCTATTTGACTGTCTATCGCGGCCGGGCGTTGCGGGCGTTGCTTGCGCCGGAGGCGATTCCCTCGCCAATTGGACTCGAGACCGGGTTGGACTCACGTAAGGCCTGCGGCTTTCCACGCGAACACCATCTTGTCGTATTTTGCGAGGGTCGTTGGTTTGAGAATGAGGTTGTCGGCCGTGCGGAAATGCCTTGCTCTTGAGAGAATTGGATTCCTGGAGCACCCGAGACCCGCCTTCCGAAGCTGATCCGTCAATCTGGGCCATGTGCAAAGTCACGTGCTACCCCCTGAAGCTCAACCTAACCGAAGCACGTCATCCACGTTGCTTCCTTTCACATTCCTAAGTCTTGGACTGCCAATGAACTACACAAATAGGCTCCAAAAACAAATGAACGGATAGGAAATGAAAGGCCCCTCGCTAGCTGGGGATCAACTCGAGGGTCAGATTAGCTACCACGTGGCCTCGCCTATGTGTGCCAACAGGTCTCCATCTGGCACCCTCGCTCTGAAACCGTGCATCGGAAAGATACATGAGTGCAAATGAACAAGAAAATAGTAGGTATCAATGGAGACAGATTTACAGACGCATTAGATGTGGGCTTTCATTCGCTCCATTGACGATGTTCTTTTTTGTCCTTTGAACCTTTAAAGCAGGATTTTGTCTAGGTGTCTTTACTTTAACTATGTGCAGAAGGACGGACTCGCCAAAGCGGCGACAAGGTTGTTGGTACATCAGTTTCCCCTCCACTCGCTTATACGTTCAGCCCCAGGTCCGCAGCGTACGGGAGTACGTGCAAGTCCCCAATGGCAGAAACCGACGCCTTACCATCAACAAGTGCCTTCGCAGCCTATATTCCGATTGTCAGCACATGTTCGAGCCCAAGTTGCCTCAGAGCTAGGATTCTCTGATGCACAACCTTGCGGTCGACATTCTGGCATGGGGTTATAAAGGGGGGACGGCCTAAACTTACAGCCTTGACGTTATCGGCAGTTACCGACCCGAAGCTCTTGATGGCACCAGCAGCCTGGAAAAGCTTAGCACCGTGAAGCACACTGTTTCCAGCAGCAACGAGGCCAGCGCCTGTGAGCTCGTGGACAGTGAGGGCATCGAACTTGGCCTTGGCAATAGCCTTGGTCAGATCCTCCTTGCTAACACCACCCTGAGCGACAGCCTTGAGCGCCTTGACAGACTCCTCGGCAACCTTGCGGACCGAAGCCGCGGGGCCCGAGATCTGGATGGTCAGAAGGCCAGCGTCCGAGTAAACGTAGTTCTTGGCAAGGGCTTGGACGCCCGAGGCATCGGTGGCGGCCTTGGACAGGAGGGTGAATCCGGTCGACCAGGAGATGCTAGACTTGCCACCGAGCAGGGCCTCGAGAACGGCAATCTCCGACTTGGGCGCAGAGAGGCTGGTGCTGGGGAAGGCGATCACGATGGCACTCTTTCCCGCGGCAACCGAGCGCTGCTCGCCGCCGTGGTACTTGGAGGGCGCGTCTGCGAGCGACAGCGAGCTTGATGACGAGCTCGGGAGAGTCTTGAAGAAGCGCTCAACCCATTTTGACAGGCCTGCCTGCGAGGCGCCGTCCGAGACAAGAGCAACGTTGGGCTTGATGTAGGCCGACTCGGCAAAAGCCGCAACCGAGTTCTCGTTCAGGTAGCCGGACAGGGGTGTCGTGCTCGAGGGGTAGATTGATGAACCAAGCCCGGTGTGGAAAGCGACGGCATGTGCGCCATCAACGGCTTGGGCAAGGGCGTCGTGCGAGACCTTGTCCTGGGAGTGGTGGATTATGGGCTCGACCTGCTCGTGGAACTCGTGAGCTACCACCAAGCCGCGGCCAGTCAGCATATAGACCACGGCGAATAAAGAGGCGGCTACGCGGATCGCATACTCGTGTACTTTGTCTGGCTGGCAACCTCGCCCAGCAGCTCGACGAAGTAGGGGAGATCGTCCCTCAGGAATGCGGCCTCAAGGATAACGGCCTCGCGCGTGTGGTAAGCCTTCAATTGGCCGCCCAGAAGCTCGGCTTCCCGTGTGATGCGCAGGGCGGACCGTTTTTGCGTGTTCTGCGTGGGCGAGCGGCAACATTAGCTCGTGACCCTCCTCTGACATGAGGGACAAATGTGAGGGGAAATCAGCAGGAAAATCAGAGGATCCTTGCCTTAAATGCGAACTCCTCCAGGCCAACAGTCAGGCCAGGCAGCGGCTGGTACCTCGTGCCGGCCTTGGCAACGAGCGCAAGCTTGGTAGTCGGGCCGTGGGCGTCCTTGGAGGCGACCTTGATTCCGGCGATATCTGCCGGCTCGTACGATGCGGAGGTGGTGCCCGGCGCACCTGCCGCCGGCGAGGCAAAGCCGCGCTGGGCGACTTGGGCGCAGACGCGCCGGTGGAAGGCCAGGCGACCTCCCCTGGCAATGGCCGATCTTGAGATCATGTTCGGGCGCTGGGGACAGAGGATGATTCTTGGTTGCGATTTATCGCGGGCGTCGGGACCTTCACCCCGTCCAATTGACACTTGATGTCGAAGATGCCGTCGATCGGTTGTTCCGAGCAATTTTCGAGTGCCACGAAATCCCGTGCACCCGAGCAATCGCCCCACCGAGCTGTGGCGGTGCCCTGTAGAATCGGTTCAATTCCAGCCGCAACTGTGATTGGTATCTCCTGAGCACATCTACGCCAGGAAGAAATAAGGGTAGAGAATGAAACAGGAATAATGTGTTGAAAAAAAGGAAGTTTGAAGAGAAACATACAAGGAGAAAGTGTGTGAGAAGGAGGTGATCAGTAGGAAATAAGAAAAGGAAACAGAGTGCATGGCGCTTCTTGATCGTTGGATAAAGGCTCAAGCTGACTTCAATATCGACCCCTGGGGACATATGTTTCTTGGGTACTTACATTACAATGCAACGGGTCAAAGCCAACTTCTCCGCCTACGGGTTACCTAGACCGAGCAAGAGGTATGTCTTCCGAGCGAAGGTCAGTCGTGCCCCTAAACTAGAGTAGACTAGCCTTCCCATTTTGGCGCCACTGCAACTATCCAACACTTAATGGGATTGTGCTTGGTGCGGCAACGTTTTCTTCTTCGCCGAGGTGCATTGGGCCACGAGATCTGCTCGTATTAAAATAACAAGCAAAAAGAAAAGATACCTACATGGAGAGGCGAATGGCACAATGGGAAACGATACTACCCACCTGCCTACTTAATATATATCGGTAGTAGGTAGGTATGCAAGAGTATGGAACAGAGGGCATAACCAGTTACCCCAATTAGAACAACATGATCCCTCATGTACTCTCAAGCCGCAAACCATAAATTTCTGGTCCGCCAGACACGCCTTCAATTTCATAGACAACTAGGGGTACCTTTTCTATTCAGAAATATACCAGCCAGGCTGGTAACTGATGACGCTAGCTGGAGCCCCGATGACTCGCAGCTCCTGCTGGTGAGCTTAACCCATGGCGGTGACTCCACCAATTCGCAGCGGTGGGGGCAGCCCCCCGCCTTTCTGGATGAATCGTCACTCGAAGCGAGTTGGGGGTGGAAGGAAAAAAAAAAAAAGACTGGCGGCCTGCTCCAACAATCGCGTCACAGCCCACCCAAAGTCACCAGCTTCTCGTCGCATATCGCGCAACGCCAGCCTGAGACGTCTTCCTCAATGACCCAACGGTAGCCACAGTGACAGCTCTAGAGATAGTGAGAGAATCTCTAGGAGCTAGAACAGAACGTCACCAAACCCCCATCGCTCCAGTCCCCGCAACCGGCTGCTGCGCGCGCAATGTTCGTGGTGAGTGAGCTTGCTTGCTCCCCTTTCCGAGGACGGTCGCGGACGACCAGAGTCAACACATGCTAACTGCGAGAGCCCACGGCGCCATAGACGAAGCATCTTGCAGAGCTTTGCTCTCTGTTCATCGACGATGTGTATGGGGAGCTACCCTCGGTATGTCATCCCTAGCTTCTCGCGCGTGCCGACGGCAGCTTAGAGGCACAAGATGAGACACAGTGGTGCTGACCAGCTGCATACCGCCCAATGATCTCGCAGCGCATCTTCTCCATCCTTCTCACTCGGGGCCGGTCCACTGTACAGCAGCTCGTCCAGTACACCTCATTGACCCCTCGCCAATTGCGCCACGGGCTGGCTGTCCTGATACAACACAACTTGCTCTACTACTCGGCCGGAAGCGTGCCTACCACCTACGAAGCGAATACCCCAGCTGCATACAATCTGATCCGTGCCGGAAGGGTCTTGGAACTGGTTGGGTCTATGCATGGCGAAGCTGCCAAGGATGTCATCCAAAGTCTGATGGTGCTGGGAAACACCAAGGTTGGAGACCTCAGGGACGCCTACGCCGCTAGAATAGAAAGGCGCCAGGCGCCAGTCCACCCCACCGACGACGCAAAGATGAACGGAAACAGCGATCCCTTCGATTCGTCCCACGAGGACGACCCTGTCGACTCTGCCACGCCCGACTCATCACCTGTCGAATCCGTTGACCAACTCAATTCCATCCTGCGCCGCCTGGTGGAGGACGAGCTCCTTGTCGTTGTGGGCGCAAAGATGTTCCAAAGCTTCGACGATATCTACCGCGACGTGCAGGCTGAGGTGCAGAGGAAGGAATTTGCCAGCGGTATCAAGGGCACAAAGGATAAGGAACGCTACCAAAATTTGGTTGCGCAGCGCTTGTCTGAGATCAGGGACGAAGGCAAAAAACTCAAGCGCAAGCTCGAGGCACAGCCCATCGCGGCCAAGCGTCGCAAAGTTGGGAATGGAGATGTAGCCAACGGTGGCCACGATATCTACAGTGCTCCTCCGCTTGATGTAAGAGCGCATATTCCCCATCTGCCCCTCATTTAATCTCCCCCCTCCCCGGGTCACCCCTTGGGTCGCCTCACTGGTATGGTCACATACACCGGCTAACCCTAACCTACAGCCTGACGCGGTTCTACGTGTCAACCACGAAAAGTGTCTCGTGGAGCTGCGTAACCGGAGACTGACAGAAACGGTGGCTGATGACATCGGCGAAACCACCAGTCAGATTTACGCCGTTCTACTCGGTCTACTCACGGCAAAGCTCTCCCGTTGTCGAAATCATCCCATTATTGATGCGAACAAGGACGAAGAAGATTCGGATAACACCCGTTACGTGACAACCGACGAAGTGTTCGATCAGTTGAGCCCTTCTCTTGATGTCGGATCTGGGATTGGCAAGGTCGACGCAAGCGAGGTGGATCCCCAGGGCGTGGAAAGGATTCGCAGGCGGCACCCTCGCCCGAAGGAGCCATATATCGACGACGACGACGACGACGACGACGACGACGACGACGACGACGACGATGACGACGACGGCGGCCAGAACGGACACGATGCTGCGATCGAGTACGATGAGGAACTGGAGAGACATGCTCTCAAACAGCAAAGCGAAACACCAGCGCAGAACGAGGTGAAGGAGAGCAAGGTCAAATTCAAGGACGCCAAGACTTCGGAGAGCCGGCTATCGCTGATGCGACAGCATCTGTTGCTCCTATGCGAGAGCTCACATGGCTTTCTCCGCCACTGTGGGAACGGGCAGTGGACGGTGGATTTCCGGCCCTTGATCCGCAAGATCCAGGAAAGCGAGCTCGACACGGTCATCGAACGCAAAATTGGGCGACACTCGCTGCGTCTCATCCGCATCCTCAGGAAGCGGGGCAAGGCGGACGAAAAGTCGCTACCGATGCAGGCTATGATGGCCAAGGGGACTGTGCACAAAATCATGCTAGAAATGCAGATGCATGGGTTCGTGGACGTACAGGAGGTGCCCAAGGACAACACGCGCAATGCAAAGTCTACCATTTTCCTATGGTTCTGCGTCACGGACCTCTCGCTCACCCAGCTGCTGGACAACACGTACAAAACGATGCTCCGCTGCCTCCAGGTGCGAGACGTGCACAGGCAAAACGCGCGGGAGGTTTTAAGGTTCGTTGGGAGGGCGGACGTCAAGGGCCGGGAGAAGGAGGCGCTGGAGAAGAAGTATTTTGACCGGTACGATCGGTATCGGAGCATCGAAGACAAGATGCTGGGCCACGTGATGCGGCTCGACGATCTAGTTGGTGTTCTCAACGACTATTAGACCCGGAAAGGGCCACGGGGATGAGGCATGGTATCAAGACGACAAAGATTGGGTCACTGCGCCGCGTTGTATTATATTGTTCTCTAGCCATTTTACCCCTCGCAAGGTCTCGCGGCCCGCGGGAACCTGCATCGGCTTGGCAGGGGTGGGGAGATCTGTACATATCTGGCACTAACTAATTCGTGATATCGTGGGACAGTCAAAAGCCCAACGCCTCATGCTGTCTTGAACATCCACTTCTCCTTGCACTCGGTACAACCTGGAAGCCTGGGGGAAGTTGTCGGGACGTAATATATAATAGGCGCTTGCATTCCTTGGAATGACGTTGTATCCACAGACTCCTGTCATCAAACAAAGTTGCGCCCTACGCCCAAGTAGGTCGCTTGGGGTATCTTTGGTTGTCCCCAGGTAGGTACATACAATACTGACTCCCCCCAATTTTGTTGTTTTGTCTCCAGCTTTCCTGTCCCCTCTCTCCCTTCCTTCCCGATCAATGTAGGTCCTCCCGCTCTGGGCAGACAGGGTTGTCTTGGCAATCGAGTGCATGTTCAACCTTTTGGCGGGGTATAGCCAACTGGATGTCGGCGGGGTGAATTGTGAGCTCTGAGTGGTCAGAGCGGTACCTACCCCGTTCGAGCTGTAGTGCGGGAGCGGCTCCTATCGATCGATGCGACTTATCGGCTGCCACCAAATAATTTTTTTTCTGAATTGCTCCGGAACACGGACTTGCATATTTGCTTTAGCCCGTGCCTTCCTCTTGCCGTTGAGAGCGCAAAGTTCCCGAGCGTCTCAGCGTCTCCAACCTTAAAATTTCCCTCCCTTTTGGCAATCCTGGACTGGTGAATTCGTCGCGCCGCATTCCTAATAATATCGCCAACCTTTTATCCCCTCTTCGTGGTCACTTAAACCAGCTCGCCCTCACAATGTCTCCTCCAGTTGGTGGCGGTCGCGAGAAGGAGTCCAACCTGGCGCGGTTGCTCGGATCAGGTGAATATCTCCCAAAGTTCTGCTATTCGTGCTCCGATTCGGTGGCCGACAATCATGTCCAGGGTATTTGCTAACTTTGGAATCGTTGGCTGAATGCTAGGCTCTGCGGGTATCTCTGAGCTCGCTGTGTTCCATCCCGTGCGTTCTTGATCGTCTCGATTCGAGAGAAAAAAGCCGGGCGCGCATACTGATGTCTCTTTTAGGTCGACACAATCGCCAAGAGGCTTATGAGCAACGAGAGCAAGGTACTGTCGCTATCTGACACCGGGCAGATGGGCGAGGCTGCGCTTCGGGACATGACCTTATCACTGACACATTTTACTGTGCCCTCCAGGTTTCGGGCATGAGCCAACTTAACGCAGTCATCTTCAAGGATAAGGCATCCGCAACGGCGGGCCGGAAGTTCTTCTCTCTATTCCCTGGCTTGGGCTACGCTGCCGGTTACAAGGTGCTGCAGAGGATATACAAGTACGGCGGGCAGCCCATCGCGCGCGACTGGCTCACGGCCGGCTACGGCAAAGACTTCGAGAACGCTTTCGGAAAGAAGTCGGGCAAGGCGATACTCCACTCGACGGCCGGAAGGTATGGCAGATGTCCCCCCCTGCGGCCCGCGCCGGGCTCACGTTTTCTGCTGTTATTTGTGTCTAGGCACAGGGACTGACGGATGCGTCTTAGCCTGATCGGCATCGGCGAGATTGTCTTGCTGCCTCTGGACGTTCTCAAGATCAAGCGCCAAACAAACCCCGAGGCCTTCCGTGGTAGGGGCGTGATCAAGATTGTGCAGGACGAGGGCTTCGGCCTGTACAGGGGGTGGGGCTGGACCGCGGCCAGGAATGCGCCGGGTTCGTTTGCAGTAAGTGGGCGTTCTCGGACCTCCATACGATTATTCGTCCCCACGACAAGGCTGCATGGTCACTGACGCCCTCATCTGCGCGCACACTAGCTGTTCGGTGGATCTGCCTTCGCCAAGGAGTTCCTCTTCAAGCTCGAGGACTACAACAAGGCGTCGTGGTTTCAGAACTTCGTGGCTTCGATCGCAGGAGCATCAGCCTCGCTCGTGGTGTCAGCCCCGCTGGACGTCATCAAGACTAGGATCCAGAACAGGAACTTCGAGAACCCGGAGAGCGGTTTCCGCATCCTGTCCAACATGGCCAGGAATGAGGGGATGTCGAGCTTCTTCAAGGGCTTGGTGCCCAAGGTGCGTTATTTCAAGGGAAAAATAGGAGGGATATAAAGTAACTGACCAATGACTTGTTCGCAGCTCCTGATGACGGGTCCCAAGCTCGTCTTCTCTTTCTGGCTCGCTCAGACCCTTATCCCTGCTTTCGACAAGGCCATTGCAGGCCGCTAGGCATTCGCAGCTTGGTTTGAAGCGGGCGAGGGGTGCACGAGTCTGTAATACTATATACAAGATCTCACTCGTGATCTCGTCTTTTTTCTCATCTTCTTCGATTCTTGTTCTTTTTAGAGGGTTTGATCACTGACGTTGGAGGCATCTGAAAATGAGGCGTTACGATTCGTTACGATATAACCAGAACTCAGGACCGGACGCCATCGGCCCATTGTCCGAAGCAATCATGTGTATAGATATAGGGTAGATTTGGCATCTGTTGGAGTGGTAGGTCGGGTATCTTGTGCTGCCAATTCTCAGCTCTTTCCCATATCCTTTTTTTCGCGGCCTTGGCTGTTTTGTTGCCTATTTTCCAGGGTTGGGGTGCCACGGCGGTGTGACACAGCTGCGCGGACAGCCAGTCACGGAGGGAGCGCGTAGCAAAGATTCAGCTCCCGCAGCTGGCTCCTGCACCTGAGTGGATGGTAGCGCGGATCGGCCCCACCCATCTCATCCTGGCAGCTATCGATAAAGTGCCGTCAACGGGTCCCTGTGGACGTTTGGGAAAACAGTGGGGGTAGTGCGTGCGTTGGCGTTGTTTTGGTCGTGGTTGCCAGGGCATTTTGTTTACAATCACAGTCGGCAGCTCCGACGAGCCCGGCTTAGCTTGAATTGACGACGACACTGCATTGGCCGAGACGACGCTCGAGGTCAACATCCCACCCGCCCATTTCGGCTCCCATTTATTATACAAGATCCCGGGGTATAGCTCCAGGGGTGGTGGCCTCGACCTTTTATTCTTCTCAACCCACATTTCCCTGCCCAAGAGACACAACAAGGCAGAGGCGGAAGAGGGAGCAGCTCCTTTTTTACAAGTATCATCACCAACAGATACCTACCTCCTACCTACTTACCTACCTACAACGACATCGCATTCCGACAGCCGCGCTCTCTTCCTACCGACTGGGGTCTCTTTCCTTGCACCCACCCGCCCCGGCACATGTGCCTCATGTGAACCACCACATTCCATCACTGCCCAACTAGCGTCACGATGCCCCCGATAGAACGGGACGTCCCCAGCCAGCTGGACCGGACCCTGAGACACCAGCATTCCGGCTCTTCGGACCACAGCCGGGCGTTGATCCCAATGTATGTATAATCGAAAGGGCGATCCTCCCGCTGCTGGGGAAGCAGACTGCAGTACGCGACTGACCGCAGAACTCTTCATCCGCAACAGGTGGGACAGCTCCGACCCAGACAGGGCGCCGCCGCCGCTGCCTCTGAACCCCCAGTCACCCAGCGTTGGCGGTTCACCGTCCAAGCCAGGCACTTCGGCCGCTATCCAGTCGGCCCACGCAGCGCTGGCCGAGAAGGCCCGCGAGAATTCGCTCGTACCGGCGCCTCTTGGCAAGAACTCGACCCACCGTCGCAAACAGTCGCAGCACGGCAGCGTCCGTGATCTGGGCTTCATGATTGAAAGTGGGCGAGAGTCGGTCAACTCGACCCCGCGCTCGCATGAGAAGTATCCCCGCCCGGGCACACCTGGGCACCGGGACCCCTTTTTCGACTCGAGGCCACAGGATGACCGGGAACCACCACCGGAGGTGAAGGTGCTCTCGCTCTCTCCTGGCCCTAGCCTGACACCCATAATCAGACCCATCGCTCGCCGCTCGACCCACAGCATACTCGGCGAGAACACGCCGCCGCAGTCGGCCACGATGTTGGCATTGCAGAACCTGTCTACTCCGACCAGGGACGGCAACGCCAACGGGAACGGGAACGGCAACAATAATCAGGGCAACAGCCATAGCAAGCCTCCGAGGGAGCTACGGGAGCTACCCCAGGCGCCAGCCGCGTCTGCCCCTAGGGAGCACAGGGACCACAGGGATCACAGAGACTACAGGGATCACAGAGATTACAGAGATCACAGGGACAGCCAAAACCCTCCAAAGGAGAAGCCGCCAGCCCAGCCCGAGCCGGTACCCCTTTCTAATGTGACGAACTCGGCGCCATCTACAGCCCTTGTCAGGCAGCCACCCAACGCTGCTTTGGACGCATTGTCGCAGCAAATCCTCAGCCTGACAAACATCGCCACGTCACTGCAGAAGGAGATGTCACAGCTGAGCCGGCGCAGCAGGGACAACGCTACCGACCTGCTGAGCCTGAAGGAGGCTACCAATACGCGTGACGAAGACATCCGCCGCAGCCTGCGTGATCTCCTTTCTAGCACCAATGAGATCTCGTCACGGGGCTCCACGAGGGACCCCTATGGCGCCAGTCTTCTCATCGACAGCAAGCCTCACGCTGCAGGCTCCCCGATGTCCAAGGTTGGGAGGCCCTTCTCACTTCCTCGCATTCCATCACTCAACAGCTTCTCCGCGTCGGTGGATGGGGATCGCATGAGCACCCCGTCGCTCTGCGGCCTTGTGGCCGACGGCCCTGCCACCATATCCCTGCTGGAGAGGATTGTGCGTGAAATGGGCACCAAGGAGGGCCACGACAACCTCATCTCTCGTCTCTCGGATGTGGCCGACAAGGTTGCGGGCATGGCAACTGCAAAGAAGGTCGAGGAGCTGCTCAACCTTGTCAAGAGTAGCCACGAGCAGTCTGCTATGGTGGCTGCCACCGATGCGAGCGGTGGTGGTGGTCGTGGCGGATCAGTGTTCCCGAGACAAGCAAGCTTCGACGGAGAACTACCGTCGCCTGGATCCGGCGGCATTGGATTCGGCGGCCCGGGTGGAGGGGCTCTCCAGCGCACGGGAGAACACCTTGGCGAGGTCGACACTCACCATGCATCGGCGCCCTCTTCAGGGGCACCGGACGCGGTGACAGGCGACATCCTCAACGTCATCCGAACTGTCAAGGACAGTGTCGCCCAGGGCGGCGGACTTACGGCTGAGGTCAAGGCGCTCGTCCGCGAGCTGCGAGGCGAGGTGCTAGGAATGGGCCGCGAGATAGGGCGACGACTGGAAGATGTGCAGGCCAACAAGTCCGACCAAACCGAGACGGTGACGCAGGCCGAGATGAGCCGGGTCATCGATGAGGGGCTCGAGGAGATGAGGCAACACATGGATCAACTGCTGAAGGAGCACCATAATCAGTCGGCCACGGCTGTCGCGTCAGGAGGCACCGTGGTAGACTACGCCGAAGTGTACAACTCTGTTCGCGCTGCGCTCAAGGACTCGCGGCCGGGCACTCAGGACGTCACTCGCGAGGATGTCATGGACGCAGTTAAGGAAGCCTGGGAAGCGTACAAGCCTGAGATCGAGGTACAAACCATTGGACTGGAGCGCGACGAGGTGCTACAGTGCCTGAAGGAAGGGCTGCGCGAGTACGCCCCAGCCGGCGACGCCGCCCCCGGTGTCACTCGAGACGAAGTGCTCACGGCCGTGGTCGAAGGCCTCAAGCATTTTGTGCCCCCGCAAGCCGAGACACCCGCGGCTCTCTCCCGAGACGAGATACTTGATGCAGTCAGGGAGTGTCTTGAGGAGTTCGAGTTCCCGGTTGCCGCATCGGCAGTGGGTGCAGAGGTCACCAAACAGGACATGCTGGACGCAGTCAAGGAGGGCCTCGAAGGCCTGGACCTGCCAGTACCTGCCGCCCCTACACAGTCGACAGTTAACAACGACGAGGTCTTGGCGCGACTGGGCGAGATCGTCGAGCTCATGCGCGACGAGTTCCGCACTATATCAACTGAGGCCAAAGACAGCAAGGCCGCCAGCGAGCGAGAAATGGAGCAGGTTCTCGACGCAACCAAAGACGGGTTCGCGAAGCTGCGAACTGATATCGAGTCTTATGTCGACAAGGCTGCGGGCGGCGGCAGCAGCCAGGAGGGCTTCCTGGACGGACTGGTTCACACGCTCGACGATTTCCGCGAGGAGATTGCGGAGCTCGTGTCCAAGGCCTCGGACAGCTCTCGCAAGGTGCTGACGACGGAAATCGAGAACCTGCGCGATGCCGTGAACTCGTCCCTCGTTCCCATGTCTGCCATACCCAGCGCCAACATCGGCGGGAGCAACAAGGATGTGATGGAGGCGCTGCACGATGGAATCAGCAGCCTGCGCAACGAGATTGCCAGCCGACCCATCGCCGGCACCAACGAGGTCCTCGACGCGCTACAGGAGAGCATGCAGGACCTGCGGGAGTGCATTGAGCGCGTCGGCAACAAACCCATCGACCTTACTGCCAACGATGAGATCCTCGATGCCCTCAAAGCGGGACTGGATGGCGTCAAGTCAGACATCAAGTCGGATATTAACGATATCCGCGAGCTCGCCAACCCCAACGAGAAGGCCGTTGTAGCCATTGATAACACCTCGGGCTCGATGAGCACTGCCATGGTGCCCATTGACGTGCTGCGACATGACGACATTAAGAATCTCGAGAGGCTCATCGCCCAACTCCAGATGAAGATAGACACCATGGAGTCCCCGGGCGATAGCAGTGCCGCCTCGGTGGCCGTTGCGGCCGCCACGGCTGCCGCTGCTGCCGTGCCAACCCTTACCAAGGCCGATGTCGCGTCCAAGCTCGATCTTTCGGGCGCTGTCGAGACCCTCGCCTCCAAGGATGATCTTTCGGGGGTGACCGACACCCTGGCATCCAAAGAGGATCTCTCGAGCGTGGCCGAGATCCTGGTGTCCAAGGAGGACCTTTCCGAAGCAACAGGGACTCTCGCATCAAAGGACGACCTCGGGGGTATTATCGAGAAGCTGCAAAAGCTGCAGGAGACGGTTGAAGCAGCTGCTGCCAGTGACTCTGCGGCGCCCGACCCGGCAACGCGGGAGGACGTGGTAGCCATCGAGACTATCCTCCGGAACACCAAGGGGCGCCTCGACGACATGGTGGACGGCGAGCAGGCGGTGCGCAAGGACCACATTGACGCCCTAGAAACGGTGGTGCTCGAGACGAAAGAGTCGCTCGGGGCGCTCAAGACAAGGCTCGAGTGCCTTGACGGGCTCTCGCGACAGGAAGACCTCAAGGAGGTGGAGTCGTTGATTGCGCAGGTGGCCAACGAATTCGAGGAACTCAAGGACCGCCACGAGAAGCAGCTCGCCGATCCCGAGCGTGTCACCAAGACGGACGTCGCAGGCGTCGAGGCCATGTGCCAAGACATTAAGACAGCCGTCAACCACATGGTCCAGACTGATTTGGCCGCTCTGCCCACGCGCGACGACCTCCAAAGGCTCGAGACGCTTCTGGCCGAGGTTCGCTCAATGGCAGGCTCAGAGTCGGAAAAGATGGCCAAGGCCTTTGAGGACCGCCAAGCTGAGACGGTTGGCGTGGCTGAGACGGTCAACGAGGTCAAAGCCTTCCTTGAAGAATTCCAATCAACCGTCAAGAGCCAACTCGAGGATGGCGCGGGCGGTGTCAACAAGGTGGGCCACCTCCTCGAGACGCTGGGTGAGAAGGTCGGGAAGAGCGTCAGCGTCGGTGACGAACTCAAGGAGATGCTCGAGGCCGTCAAAACCGAGGTGGAAGAGTCGCGCGTCGGCGCCGTTGGGGCTAAGCTCGAGACGGACGAGAAGCTTCAGCAGGCGGCGGACGCGGTCGCGGCCAAGATCGACGAGAAGGTCGGGGAGCTCCTGAACAAGTACAACGCCTTCCAAGCTCAGCTGGAGGAGCGGGCCAAGACGGGCGAGGCCCGGGACGAGCAGATGGAAGCAGCCGTGGTGGGCAGCAAGGCAGTGGCGGACGAGCTCAAGGCACTGATCGACACGCTCGGCTCGGCCGTGACGGACTCGCTCGAGAAGATGGAGGAGGCATCCAAGACGGTATTCGGACGCGTGGAGGACCTCGTTGGCCGCGTCGACGAGAACCACACAGACGACAAGGCCGAGCACCAGCAAACGCGCGACGAGGTCAAGCGTGCCGTCGACGCGGTCGAGGGTCTTCAGGGCCAGGTTTCCGAGTACCAGCCGCAGATCCTGGACAGCCTCAAGGACGTCCTGCTCATCGTTGGACAGCACTACGAACACTCCAAGGCGTCCACCGACACAATCCGGGAGAAGATCGAGGAAGCCAAGCCAGAGCCGCTCATGCTGCCCCCTCCGCCGGAGAAGTACGACGACAGCCAGGTTGTGCAGAGGCTCGACCACCTCTCGGAGAAGTACAACGGCGCCGTTCTGCTAGAGAAGCTCGAGGGCCTCACGGACCGCTACAATGGCGACGTTGTGCTCGAGAAGCTCGAGGGTCTCTCGGAGCGTTACAATGGTGACGTAGTTCTGGAGAAGCTCGAGGGCCTGTCGGAACGCTGCAACGGCGATGTCGTTCTTGAGAAGGTCGAGAGCCTATCCGAGCGGTACAACGGCGATGTCCTTCTCGAAAAGATCGAGGGCTTGTCGGAGCGTTACAACGGCGACGTTCTTCTCGAGAAGGTCGAGGCGCTCTCGCAACGCTACAACGGTGACGTCCTTCTCGAGAAAGTCCAGGGCGTCTCGGAACAGTGCGACGGTATTCTCCTCTCAGTTCCCGAGAAGGTGGACAGTATGGGCGAAAAGCTCGAGGCCGGCATCCTCTCCAACGGCGAGAAGCTCGACAAACTGGTCGACAAGGCCGAGCAGGACAGCACCATGATCAACGACAAGCTCGAAAAACTGTCGGACAAGACCGACGGGGACCAGCTCATCGTCGTCGATCGGCTTGACAAGTTGTCGGAAAAGGCCGATAGCGACCAGCTGATGGTGGTAGAGAAGCTGGAGAAGTTGGCTGAGCAGGGCGACAGCGACCAGCTTGTCGTGGTCGATAAGCTCGAAAAGCTGTCTGAGCAGACCAGCTCCGGCCAGACGACGGTTCTAGGCAAGCTTGATGGCCTGTCAGACAAGGTCGACCAAGACAAGACTGCAGTACATGGCAAGCTTGACCGGCTCGTAGACCACACCCAGGAGGCGGACAAGGCCTTCGCCCGGCTCGACACACTCGACAAGGTTCACCAGCAGGTGATCCAGACGGCCGCTGAGGTGGCGGCGCTGGTGGCGGCGCAGACGGCGCGTATCGAGGACGACCGCAAGGAACGCGAGAAGACGCTGCAGGACACTCTGCTGGCCGTGGAGCGCGGCGCGGCGCAGAAGGAGGCCCTCGAGGCCAGCGTTGCCGCCCTCCGCGAGGAGCAGGAGTCGCTCAGGCGCAGTGTCGAGGCCATGCGCGCTGAGCAGGACGAACTCTCTCGCCGGAGGATGCGGCTCACTGCCGATGTGGCCTCGCTCGAGACGGCTGCCTCACTGCGCCGTGAGGAGCTGCGCGAGGTCGAGGACCGCGCGCAGGGCCTCGAGCGGCGCATCCTTGAGGGCGTTATGGACCACTCTCGCGTGCTGCTGATGGCCAAGTCCGGTGGCTTCACCGGCAAGGGCCGTGATGCCATGAGCCGCAAGCGCGTGTCATCACAGCGGCAGGGTGGGAGGGACTCGCTGGGCTCAACTGCCGCGGACGACACGCCCAGGGCAGGCAGTAAGCGCTCGTCAGAACACAAGAAGCAGCGCGCAGCGCCCATCAACATGGCAATGGCTACACCCTCCAACACCAACGGCATGGCGCCACCCAGCCAGTCCAGCGCCAGTGGCGTAGCCCGTCGCATCGTCTCTCTCAGCCAGATCAACAACAACGTCGCTGGCGGCGGCTTCAAGCGCAGCCAGAGCGTGCGTCAGCCCGGCGGGCGTTCCGGCATGCGCAAGACGAGCTGGGCGGGAAGCCGCGCCACAACGCCTGTGCCTCCGGTCCCAGCAGTACCCGCCGGGGTCGCCAAGGGCTACGGCGATCTCGACGGTGACCGGGAGGACAAGGAGAACAGCGTCCCGCAGTCGGCCGGTGGCGAGAACGACGACAGCGACTACGACGACGCAGGGGACACTACAACTCTACAACACCGCGTACCTTCTCTATCTGTCAACGGCGGTGGCGCCGAGGTGGACGGCGACAACGGGCACTCGAGGCACACGGAGACGACGTACGACGAGACAGGTGACGAGTATGACAACTGCTCTGAGCACGACGGCGATATTGGCGACGCGGCCGATGAGGGCGAGGTGGTGGTGTAACAGCCTTGACGGTTTCTAATACTTATTCTGGGTGCTGCTGCTGGTTTATGTTGATGCTGGCAGCAGTGAGAGTGAGGGAGGGGGGAGAGTAGGCAAAGGGAGTCTGTTGACGTTTTTTTGTAGGAACAGAAAGGTGTGGAGGAGGTTCTTTCATCGTTTTGTACCCTCGATTTTTTTGTTTATCACGCTGCTCTGTTTCCGGTGTCTTGTTTTGCTCTTCTCTGGGTTGTTTGCTTGCACGGCTTGTCTGGATTCTTTCTTTCTTGTTTACACCTGTTCTTGTCTGTCTTTGCTGTATTTCGCATCAAGTACTGAGATGTCACGACGATTCCCTTCTCATTGGGATCGCTTTCGAGCCCAATGCTATCATAACTTTGGTTCTCGCACTCATTGATTCACTCCTGCCTACATGCGTGTGCATGTCTTTCATTTTCATCCCCCGGCAAGAGACCACTTTCGTCAGTATCTCTGACCGAGGGCGATGTTGGACGCATTCAAGTATCATCGAAGAAGCTCACTATGCCTTATGATGGTGTGAACAGAGAAGGGGGGTATAGATTGAACGAACCAAACAAAATCCGCGAGTTCGTGCCGCCGGCCTATCCACATAAGACGCCATGCCCGCCCCTATAGGCCAAAAAAAAAAAGGGAAAAGAGAACTGAAGAGAAGAAAACTAAGCCACTTTGCGGGCATAAAACAAGAACAGGCAGGGCATTCAGAGCGAGAACAAGAAAAGAAATAGATAGAAGAAGCCGAAAAAACAAGGACCAAATGTGACCATCCATGTTCCGTAACACCTTGCTCCGTCTTGCTGTGCGACCCAAGCAAAATACAGACGAATAGACCACCTCGAAGAGTCCTCCCCGGCCATTCCATTATCGTCATGCCGAATCCCCCATGTTACAAAAACACCACTAACCGCCTGCAATATCACATATCTCGGCAGCCAGCCACGAAATATTTTCATGGCGTCCTTTACATACCGTCATCCAAGCTCTCCCCGTCGCTATCCTGGTCGACGCCGCTAAAGGTGACGCGTGGCGGCCGGCCCGCCCACGACCTGCCCAGCTTGTTGGGGCGCGCGATGCCGCCGCCGCGGGCCGAGGACGAGGCTGGTAGCGGCATCGTTGCCGACGGGGCGTACTCCCTGCGCAGCTGCCTCTCTACTGGCGACGGCAGGGGCGCCATTGGAGTCGTCGTAGGCCCAGGGTCTCCGCGTCTGCTCGGCGCCAGCGACGTGGGCATGCCGGTCCATCTGGTGGGCGTGTCCATGACTACGGGTGGTGGACGGGTAGCTGCCGTCATTGGCGCCTTGCCGGCCGCCCTGGACGCCCGCGAGTTGCTGCTGGGAGCCCGGCCATCGTTGTCATCATCGTCATCGCCGTTATCGTCAAACTCAGCCAACGAGTCTGCGAATCTCGATGCGGATGCGAGCTTCTCCCGGAACGACCGCAGCCGGTCTGCGCTGGGGCCCATGTTGCTGTCGGTTGTGGAGTGGCGCATCGACGCCTGGGCGCGGCTTGAGCCCTCGGACCGCTCCGATATTGGCGCTAGGATCGAGTCTCGGGCTCCGGCGAGGGTGGTATACGGGTAGCCGTGCTGTTGCTGTTGCTGTTGTTGCTGTTGTTGTTGATGCGACGGTTGGGGTGTGTACGGCCCGGAGGTGCTTTGAGAGAAACGACCAGCCCCGAGTCGGACAGGAGGCTTAGGTTGGCGGTAGGAGCCCCCCAGTGAGGCGTTGTTCGAGGCCTGTCTCTGATGTGCCTGAGAATCCAACGACATAGCGGTGGAAGAGTACCCGAGGTCGGGCTGGGAATGCGGCCTCGGGGGGCGTTGGTCGCGAGGCCGGACGGTTGGGGGTGGTGCTTCGTCTGTTTGTCTCGGCCCGCCTTCGCGCCTTGGGGGGAAGAACGGAGAGGAAGCAAAGGCGGGTGGGGCTGTGGCAGCCTGGCTCCGGCGTAGACTCGAGCGCAGGGGCGTCCTGCCGCCACTGAGAGCCGCCTCCTGTTCGCCGCTGCCCCCGCGCATCTGCGAGAGCTGGCCGAGCCAGAAGCCAAGAGCCTGTCGTGCGAGGCGTTTGCGGTTCTTCTCGGCCAGCCCAGAGGCCGTGTGCTCCCGCCCTCGTATCGTGACGAGCCGGAGCTCCCAGTCTTCGAGCCTGGCTGTCGCAACCGCCTCTGCTTCGTAGGCGGCGGCGTCAGACCACGTGGCCTCAAGCCTGGACGCTGCGCCACGCCATGCGCCCACTGCCGCCTCCGTCCCGACCTCGACGGCGGTCTGGCCCATGCCGATCATGCGATTTGTCTCGCCGATCCAGTCGTTCAGCCAGTCGACCATCTCGTCCAGCAGCTGCTCCTGTCGCCTTCTCTCAAACTCCCAGGCGGTCACAGCGCTATTGTATGTGGCCTCCCGCCAAACGGCCAGACAGCCGGCTCGGCGCTCGATCTTCATGTTCCGCCGGAATGCCAGGTACGTCAACCTCAGCCTCTCCTGGCGTGCCGCCTTGGCAAGCCGTGGCCATGCGTGGAGACAGTTGATGGCACCGACATAAAAGGCACCGCGTTGGGCCGCGTCCTCCATCTCTTCGTGTTCCGCCGTCTGCGCCGCCCATCCCTGCACCGCCTGCGCCGTCACCTGCGCAGAGTCCGCCCTTCGCGCTTCCTCCTCCATCCACTGGCTCTCTCCGAGCTGCCTGCTCATGGCGCCAATAAATGCATCCGCGATTGTGGCCTTGTAGCATAGCTTGGCCAGTGCCTGGTGTTCTTTTCTCCTGCGCTTCTCCTTGGCGTATTCCGCCCGCAGGTTCAGAAGTGCCGAGTTCTGCGTTGATTTCCGGTTAAACCTCCGGACGAGCTTCGACCTCGACTCGAGCACCCACTGATAGGTCGAAGAAAGTAGAGTGAGACTGTCAACATTCTCCCTAAACAGCTTCAGCTCGAGCTCAAGGACCCAGTGCCGCGCAAACCCCTGGATGCTCCGCCGTTGGGCGGCTTGCTTCTGCGTCCCGGCCGCCTGGAGGTTCAACTTCCAAACGTGCAAGGATTCCGTCTTGATGCGTTCCTCTCGGGAGACCAGCGCTCTCCTCAGCCTGGACTCGAGCATGGCTTGTGTATGCCAGGTGCTGAGGAGGCCTGACAGCTGGCGCTTCTCTAGGCGATCCGAGGCCTCCACTGTCGACGCCTTCGTTTCCGCGCTCATACTTCTCCATGCGCCGATCGAGCTGGCGCGTAGAGAGTGGACGGCATCTGCCTCGGCGGCTGCATGCAGACCCCTGCACAGACTGGTCTCGTGTTTCCATTTGTGAACACAGTCCTCAGCGAGGCGCACCGAGTACCAGAGCTCAGCGGCGCAGGATTGGTACTCCCGGCGCCATTTTGTAAAGCATCGTTTCGCGAGGTCGGCAGGGTACATCTGGGCCGAGAACCGTTTGACTTCTCGGTGCTGCTCCAGGGCGTTGCTCCACGCGCCGAGAAGCCCCGTAGCAGCGAAGGCCTTCACTTTGGTGCGATCGGCAGAAACCTTTTCCGACCACGCGACGAACACCTTCTTCCTTAGCAGGTGCCTCCGCGCGATCTCGGTGCGCTCTGCCTCGTGGCTCGCGGCAGCTCTCCAGTGGGTAAAGGCCTTGTGCAGAAGCGAGAGATCAGCTGCCCGGGCCGCACGCCTCATCATTCGCTCATGGAGCCGGGCGTTCTCGGCCTCTCGTCTTGCCGACTCTGCCTTGCGTATCGCAGCCTCCGCTTCTTGTCTGGCAGTCTCGGCATTTTGCCTTATTATCTCGGCCTCCCTCCTGATGGCCTCGGCCTCCTCCTTAGCCGCATCAGCAGCCCGCTGGCGTTGCTCCAGGCCTTCGGCAATGGCTTTCCATGTGTGCCCGCGCCAGAGCTTGAAAGTCCTGGTCAGCAGAAAGCGGCGCTCAAGTGTGAAGGCCCATGTGTTCATGCCATGCACAGACGCCATGAGATTTTCGTAACTCTCCCGCCACTCAGCCAAAGATGCTTGAACCTGCCGGCCCTCAACCATGCGGACCTTCAACTCCAGGTCCTCTAGCCGTGACTCGCTAAGTGGTAATACAGCAGCGCCTTGAGTTGTCAAACGGTCGAAATGTGGTTGCAGCCAAGATGGTTTCGGCATGTTGGCCTGCGGAGCATTAGAGACGGCGGCGTAGGATGGGGGTTGTCTTTGCCCCTCAGGATGGCTACGATAGAGGTAGCCGAGAAGGTCAGGGTTGTGCCTGGAGCCTCCATCACGGCTGACGCCGCCACCACTACGAGGCGGAGACGGAGACATGGGGCTCGGCTGGAGTTGGCCCCGAGGATTACCACGATCCGCACCGAAGGCTCCGCTTTCGGCTGTCTCGCCGTTTCGTGAGACGTCGGCCTCTTGAGACACGTCCTCGGGAGGCACTGGGCTGCCAGGCCGCAGTGGCAGCTGGTTAGGGCTTGCCTGATAACCCTCGTAATTGCCATCCATGCCATCCTCTGCGCCTGAGAGGTCGGGCACGACCTCATCGGCGTCGAGTGATGAGTCGCCAATCGATAGTGCGCGTCGCAGCCTACTTCCGCCGAGATTCCCAGGCCTGTTAGGGCCATCGGCATGCAGCACTGGTCCAGGCTGAGCGCCTGCTTCTAAGAGCCACTTAGACAGTATCGGGAGCTCCTTTTGACCCAGACTCGGCGGCAGGGCGGTAAGAGGTGGCCTCTCGGTAGAGGTTGGCGAGGATAGCAGCGATGCGGCACGTCTGCGAGGAGGTACGGTGTACGGCGCCACGTTCTCGAGGGCTTCCGTCGCGGTAGTATCAGAGTTCCGGCGTCGGCGTCCATTAAAGTTTGTAGGGATGGGCAACACGGCGCGCCGCCCAATGTTGGTGGAGACGGAGGAGGGCGTGGTGACGGACACGATCGAGCGCGCAACCCGAACTGGTGATGAAAGATGGGCCACATCTTCGACGCCAGTGAAAAGCTCGCCATCGATGGTCACCTCGATTCCCATGCTATCTAGGACGGATCGGAACTTCTCAAGCAGGTTCTCCGAAACACCTCGCTTCGAGCCGATCTTGAAGAGGAGGGACGACATCTTTGGGTCATCGGGAGAGAGGTTATGCTTTGGAAAGATTTCGTCGGCGGCCACGAACAGGGCCGAGACGCCAGTCTGGTTTCCCTTAGTGTCTTCGAGCTGGATTTGCTGGCCGCGCTTGACGGTAAGGAACATGACTTTGATATCTGGAGAGAACGAAACAAGACGAGAAACTGGTCAGCAGCGCGCAACGGGCGGCAAGATTGGCATGGAGTCGACGCACCATCCTCGGAGTAGATCTGGTCCCGTCGCGAAGGCGAGGCGGGAGATGGTGTTGTTCTGCCATCGCGTCCGGATAGCAAGTTTTTAGGTGGCATGGGGGCGAGCGCGCCGGCGAAGTCATTATTATCGTGGGATTGGCCGGGATCCCAAGCGCAGACGGCGCTGTCGCCCGTTGGCGGTGGCCGTTAGCGCTGGTCGTCGTCGGGGCGCAAGATGTTTCGTGGGCGGCGAGGGTGCCGGAGGGCGGGTGCTGTCGCGACGCCCAGAAAAGCGCTATCGAGTCGTCGCAAGCGCGAGGCCGCAACCACGCAGGATCGGTCCGAGGGTGGCAAGCGTCCGTCGCCGTCGTCGTCGTCGTCGTCGGTCAGAAGCCGGTTGTTGGGGGCCGCATTCGGTCAAGGCAACAAAGCGAGAAGAGCCAACAAGGCGCGAAGTGGTGAACGGGTCGTGTGGTGTGTTGTTTTGCGCCCGCCAAGGCTTCAGCACGGTCGAGGTCGCCGAGAGTATCGATAGGATTGATGGGATAGCGAATTGAAGGGTGGAAGCTACTGGACAAATTAATGTAGTAGCCGAGGCTTGCGCGTGTACAATACCAAAACAAACCCCAAGCACAAGAAGATGAGGAAGAGAAAGCACCAAGGATCAATCAGTCAGTCGAGCGACGCTCCTGGTGCTGGCGCACGACAGCTGCGAGGGCGACGAGACAGGTACTGTGTAACGGATGCGGCGAGCAAGGGTGACCTTACGAATAAAGTCAACAACCAGGGAGCTTGGGCGGCACATGCATCCCAACCAACTTTTTTTTTCTATTGTCCAGTTGCTTTGCAGCTGTCGCGTCGACCTCAGCGCCAGGGAGGAAGGCGCGTAAATGACAGACCGTGCAGCAACCCGCGTCGAGACGAACGCGAGCCCCATTACATAATACCAACACCGCACCCCACCTGCACCTCAGCTCTGGGCTTGTGGAGTGCATGGAAGTTGGAGGCTTCAGGAATGCATAGTGAGAGGTCATCTCAGTCCATCACATCGATCTCAGCCCGGAGTATCAACACTGCGACCGTCAATCTTGCGATGATGCAACCCAGGACACGCCCCGTCCAAAAATTCGCACAGGCCGTGTCGCAATGCTCGGCTGAGGCGAGTCCCTCCCAGCAACTCCATCAGTTTTCCTTTGTCGACAATACTCGCTAACTAGATATACACTGATGTGTAGGCCGCCGTCTATGGCAAATGCATCGTTGAAGACTACAACGCAGTCCATAAGGATAAATGCAAAAAAGAGTTCCTGAAGCTCAAAGACTGCTACTTGGTAAGCTGTCCCCAGATTTCTCCTTCGCCTTTCGTTTACTTACAACGGGACACAGACAGCATCCAAGAAACCACGATGAAGAGGGATTTGTAAAGGAAATACGGGCAGCTTTCCTTATTTAGTCGTAGCGTTTATTCTTTGGGGGGTTTTTTTTCTCTATCCACCCGATTCCTTCTCGGCCACCTTCCCTTCCTTCACTTTCACACTCTTTTCTTTCCTTTTACCTACCATTGTCCTCAAAAGACTTTCCGTCTCTATGCTCAAAATCATGCCCACGATTTACCAACGCCCTCCAATGAATGACTAAAAGATCCAGTGGCCACTTGGTGCACTTTATTCTCAAGTAGATTCTCCTCCGATGATCGACATTGTGTCAAACTACAGCTTCAGCAACCGCAAGTTGAAGGTCGCCTTCTGCACTTCCTGAAGCTCCTCAGCAATGAGGCCCTCGCCACTCGGCCCCGCACTCTTCTCTACTGGCCTTCGTAGCGCCTTCTCCAGCATAGCCGACTGTGTCCCGAAAACATCGGCCAGACCGATCGTTTCGGGGTCGCCAAGTACCTCGTACTCCATCTTGACGTCGTCCGTCGCTTGCAGACCCGCCTTCTTGCGCAACCGCTGAACTCGGTTTATGATCTCGCGCGCAATGCCCTCGTGCGCCAGCTCCGCGTGCAGCTCGCAGTCGAGGATAATGAGCACGTCATTGTCAGTGTTGGTCTCGAGGTTCTGCGACGACGGGCTCTCGCTCAACCCACGCCTGACCACCAAGTCGCCCGCGTCCAGCTTGATGCCGTCCACCACGATCTCGCCTTCGAGCACATATTTGTGCACCTGCTCGCTCGTCAGCCCCGGGAGCGCCTTCTTGACCCGCGCCATGTCCTTCTTCAGCTTCTTGCCCAGAACCGGCCAGTCCGCCGTGGCGCTGTATTGCACTCCGTGCTTGGCCTCGTCCGAAGTCAGCACCAGGTCTCGGATGTTCATCTCCTCGGTAATATACGTCTGAAGAGACTTAACGTCCTCCAGATACTCTGAGCTGTGATGAATGACGACCAGAGTCTTGAGCGGTGTCTTGAGTCCGATAGCCTTCCTCTCCCGAGACACTCGCGCGAGCTCAATGACCTTCTGCATACGCCCGACTCTCCTCTCGACCTCGGGATCAAAAAGCTCTCGGCGAACGGTCGGGAATGGTAGGAAGTGGACACTTCGCGCGTCCTCGCCCTGCATGTTTGCGGGGATGAATGGAAGGAGCTTCTGGTAGATGGTCTCCGTGATGAAAGGCGTGAAAGGCGCCAGACCCCTGCAGAGAGTGAAGAGAACCTCGAAGAGTGTGTGCAGGGCGTGCAACGTGTCATCCACCCCATTCTCTCCCTTGAGACGCTTCCGGTTAAAGCGGATATACCAATTTGTTGTATTATCGATCAGTCCGAGCAGCTGCGGGACGACGGTGTAGAGACGGTAGTCTGTTGGAAGGTTAGCCGAGCCCAACATGGAAGAATCCCGTCCAAGGAGGACTTTGCGCCTCCGCGAGCCGGAGGGGAGCATCTCTGCTGTAGACTTCTTTTGACTCACGCTCCATCTCCTCGTTCACGAACTCGAGAAGACTCTGACAGCTGGCCAGAATCCAGCGGTCCATGACATTTGTGTTGGACGACCCCGAGTTCGGGTCCCAGCAGTAATCCTTGTCTTCTACCTTCTTCAGCAGAGCAACCTGTCCCTCGAAAAACTTGTAGCTGTTCCAGAAGGGCAGAAGGACCCTCTGAACGACCTCCTTGACACCGGTCTCCTTGAAGCGGAGAGGTTCGGCGCGCACGACGGGGGAGTTGATGAGATACAGCCGCAGGGCATCGGAGCCGTACTTGTTCATGACAATGTCAGGCGCCGGGTAGTTCTTGAGACGCTTCGACATCTTTTTACCGTCCTCGGCGAGAACGATACCGTTGACGACGCAATTCTTGAAGGGCGCAATGCCAAACAGGTGGGTGCCCAGGACAAGCAGGGTGTAGAACCAACCGCGAGTCTGGTCCAGGCCCTCGGCGATGAAGTCGCCGGGGAACGACTTTTCGAACTTCTCTGTGTTTTCAAACGGGTAGTGCTGGCTGGCGTACGGCATGCTTCCCGACTCAAACCAGCAGTCAAACACCTCCTCAATGCGCTTCAGAACGCCCTTGCCCTGTTTGCTGGGGATGGTAATGTGATCGATGTGATGGCGATGCAGATCCGTGATCTCGCCCTCGTAGCCGCTCAGCTTTTTGAGCTCCTCTATGCTTCCGATGCACACCCTTTCTTCCAGGTCGTCACTGACCCACAGAGGGATCGGTGTGCCCCAGTACCTATTGCGCGAGACGTTCCAGTCGCGAGCGTTGGCGATCCAGCTGGAAAAGCGCTTCTCCTTGACGAAATTGGGGACCCAGTGCTGGCCCTCGATACCCTCGAGCATCTTGGGGACGATCTCAGGGATGCGCACGAACCAAGAGGGCACGGCACGGTAGATGAGGGGCGTATCCGAACGAGGGCACATAGGGTATGAGTGCTTGAGCTGCGATTCGGCCACCAGTCTACCCGTGCCTTTGAGGTGTTTGATGATGTGCTTGTCGGCTTCCTTGACGTGCATGCCAACAAAGTCGCTCACCTGCGCGGTGAAATGGCCTGTCTCGTTGACTGGATCGGGCGGTGGTCGGTTCTCGTTGATGTATCCCGCGGCAACAGCGACGTTGTAATCGTCCTCACCAAATGTCGGCGCTTGATGGACAATACCCACACCACCATCGTCCGTGACGTAGGTTGCGTTGAGGACACGGAAGGCAGAATCCTTGAACTCGTCGTAGAAGTAGTTGAACAGGGGCTCGTACTGCCAGCCAAGCATATCCTTGCCCTTAATCTTCTCGACGACGGAGAACTTGGCCTTCTTGGGGTCCTTGTATAGGGTGCCTAGGAGCTTCTCCAGCAGGATGTACTTCTTGCCCGACTTCTCGTCCTGGATCTTGATGTACTCGAAATTGGGATGGGCGGCCAAGGCAAGGTTGGACGGAAGGGTCCAAGGGGTCGTGGTCCAGGCAAGCAGACACGTCTCGGGGTCTGACTTGAGCGGAAAGGACACGATAACGGCAGGGTCCGTGACGTCCTGGTAGTTCTGGTTGGCCTCGAAATTGCTGAGGGCGGTGGTGAGAACTGTCGAGTAGGGCATAACACGGAAGCCCTGGTACACCTGTCCCTTGTCGAACAGCTGCTTGAAAACCCACCACTCGGACTCCATGAACTTGGGATCCATGGTCTTGTAGTCGTTGTCGAAATCGATCCACCTTCCTAGCCGCTCGATGGTATGCCTCCACTCCTCGCGATAGCGCATGACGATGGACCGGCACTCCTCGTTATAGTTCGCGAGCCCGAACTTGTCGACAGCGGCCTTGCCTGAAATGCCATGCTTCTTGTCGATCTCGTGCTCAATGGGCAAGCCGTGCGTGTCCCAGCCGAAGCGCCTCTCGACATGGAAGCCCTTCATGGACCAATACCTCGGGATAATGTCCTTGATGGTGGAGGCGAGGAGGTGGCCATAGTGTGGCAGGCCGGTCGCGAAGGGGGGGCCATCATAAAAGGTGTAGAGCGGCCGACCTTCGGACAGCTCGACCTAGAGCGCAAAGTGGTGAGCTGGCGGACCTGTGAATGCGCCTGCTCGGCGCACGGGGTGTCGACATGGTTTGCATACCTGCCGCTCAAAGGCCTTGATATCGCGCCATCTCTGGATAACAGCCTCCTCTTCCTTGGCGAAGTTGATCGACATTGTGGCGTGCGCCTCGGTAATACCGAAGCTATTCGATGCGGACCAAGGAGGAGGAATTGAGGCAAATGAACTCAGGGCAGGTAAATCCCGGTGAGCAAAGAAGGGAGAGATTCTGTGTCGACTGGAGACACTCTCCCCGAAATAATGCGTCTCGGTCGTGGTCGTGGGTTATGTACTTGGCAGCCCCGTTGAGTCACTCAAGGGCGAAAATAATTCAACGCCCCGTCGCGGTGGTTTCCCGGTGCTTGCACAGCACAGTAGTCGAGCACCTTCGTGCGCCGCGTGTGTGGCGGGGTAAAAACAGTCGTCGCAGCGCGGGCGGGATTGATGGTGGGGTAAGTGCAATGATGCGCACGGGACAAGGAGCGCGGGCAAGCCAGCGGAACGCAGTGGGTCGGGTTGGGATTGCACGACAGGGACCCAGCAGCCAGCATGCGGCAGGCACAATGAGGCTTGTAGTGTATCCGCCAGGTATCGAGGTCACTCTGGAGACCGCGGTGCGCTGCTCATGTCGACAACAAAACCCCTGAAGCCCCGCCAGCGAACAGCCAGGCTTGGACAGTGGGGCCCTGGCACACAGCGGCGCATGTCCCAGCTGGGGAGATGTGCCCAAGCGTGGGAGCTAACGGGCGCGACCGTGCTGGAGTGGGATTGATGTGCCTCAAGGATATATGTTGCCTCAGGAAACCAAAACACGGCGACGAGTAAATAATATCGAGGCTAGCATCATCGCAGGCCCAGGACTACTGCTGCACCGCCCATCATCCCAGCGAGCATTTTCTCACGTGCCAGCATAATTGACGGCCGTAACTCGACTTGACCCAGAGACGACCCAGGGGGTACTTTGGGCTACATCCAACCCTCTCGCTGTGTCAACCGCCAAGCCATCCGGTTGGGTTTCCACGCTGTGCTGCCCAGCCAATCCAGCCAAGCCTCGGGCGACGATAATCCAAACGACCAACCGACAACCGACAACCCAGCACACGAACCCGGCACACGAATCCGGTACACGAACCGGCGACAGCGTTGTATCGGCCGGTCGCTCCCTGTTGGCCTCGCTAGCATCGGTCCCCCGTGAGGAGCCGTGAGACAAAAGCATAAAGAACTGAGGCTCGCCCTGGGCGAAGCCGTCAATACAGGCCACCGAGATGTCATTCTTCTTTGGGAGGGGTAGGATTCGCACAAACACACTCGACCTAGCCAAGCAGGCCCGCGAACATGTGCTCAGGCTTGACAACCAGAGCGGTGCCGGCAAGGTACGGTCACCCACCCTCAGCCCCGTCGGCTCAGGGGCCAGCCTCATGCGGCCTCGATGTGTTTAACCATACAAATCGCAGCTAACGTACACCACACACGCAACAGGCCGAGGAGCTATCCAAAATCCTCAGCCACATGAAGCAGGTCATGCAAGGCACAACCGGTACGCTGCCAACCAGCCCATTTTGCTCCACTCCATCTCCCGTGTCTGGGCGAGCTGCTGATGCGGAGGCGGTGCCTTTTTAATGACGCAGAGGCCGAAGTCAACCCAGAGCATGTGTACCAGGTGGTACTGGGCATGATCGAAGAGGACCTCCTGTACCTGCTGGCCGTCAACCTACACAAGCTGCCCTTCGAATCGCGCAAGGACGCCCAGGTCATCTTCTCGTCGGCCTTGCGCTTCCGGCCGCCCTCGGCCTCGGCCAAGAGCGACCCTGTCGCCCTCAGTTACGTCGTCACGCAAAGACCCCAGGTGTTGCTGGAGCTGTGCAAGGCATACGACCACAAGGAATGCGCCACGGCGGCCGGCTCGGTTCTGCGCGAGGTGCTGAAGCACGAGGCCGCCTGTACAATTATTCTATATGACGAAGGGGAGGAGGGCGGCACCCCCAAGCCCGTTGGCAGTATTGACAAGGACAAGCCCCAGACGGGCAACGGCATTTTCTGGCGGTTCTTCGACTGGATTGATAAGAGCTCCTTTGAAGTATCCGCAGACGCCTTTACAACTTTCAGGGTGAGCCCATAATGCCTGGCTGATGGGATCGGACCTCGTACCTGGACGCGCTAACCCCCCTTTCCAGGAAATCCTCACCAAACACAAGGAGATAGTACCTCACTACCTCCGGGTCAACTTCAGCCTCTTCTGCAGCAAGTACAACACTGTACTGGTGCAGTCGAGTAGCTATGTGACAAAACGGCAGTCTATCAAACTGCTGGGCGAGATCCTGCTGGACCGGTCCAATTACTCGGTCATGACCGAGTACGTGGCTTCGGGCGAGCACCTCAAGATCTGCATGAACCTACTGCGCGACGACCGCAAGATGGTGCAGTACGAGGGCTTCCACGTGTTCAAGGTGTTTGTTGCCAACCCCAACAAGTCGGTGCCCGTGCAGCGCATCCTCCTCATGAACCGCGACAAGCTCCTCAATTTCCTGTCGCACTTCCTCGAGGACCGAACCGACGACGAGCAGTTCATCGACGAGCGCGAGTTTCTCATCAAGCAGATCAGAAACATGCCTGCCACCCCAGTTCCGCCCCCGGCGAGGTGAAGGAGAGGAAGCTTGGAGTGGTGACGGCCATTCTTTACACCAACCGCGCGGACAGCAAAAGTAAAAGCACGCCAAAAAAAAAAAAAAGAGGCAGGGCTGTTGAGCAAGGGCTCGCAAGATCGATGGCTGGGACAGGCGAGATCGGGTTCTCATAGAGTGTGCATCAACGGTTGAGGCGTTATCTGGGACAGCAAGGGAGGGGCATGCGGCGAGGCGGAAGGGGACGGCTTTATGTCTACGAGGCAGCAGCCGCACAGGTTGATCAAGAAACTCTGTGGGATGGGGGGAGCGAGACGGAGTCCCATGCGACCTGGGGCTCGGAACAGGAAAGGACAGGATGGGACGGACGGACCAAAGACCCTCTAGAGCGGCCGAGCGCTCCGGCCGGGCGGTGCAGCTCGCGCCTTTCTCCCCAAGTCGGTGTACCGAAAGGTCCTTCTTGCATGGTCGGGAGCCCAAGTGAGGCACGGATTCCCATTAGAGAGACGGAGCACACCTGGCTCTCGGACGGTCTCGGTCCGCATATGCGTGCTTGCGCAGGCCCTAATACTTATTTACCGACGCAAGGAATAGGAGAAGATGAGCATCTACGTGAACGGACAAAAACGAACGAATCACAGGGGATAGATGCCAGCCGCGACGCCCATAACAACCGCCACCGCCACCGCCACCGTCTGCGGTTGAAGCGACGGAGATGGCCCAAGCCACCAGGCTTTCAACGTATCTTTCATGTTGCCAGCGGTGCGCCGTCATCAGCCACTCATGAAAAGATGCCGTGGGCTCAAAATGCAAAGCAAGCGCAGGTGAATCAGCAACCGAGGTTGGGTGGTAGCAGTAAGCAATATTTCATTCGACCATTTGTTGATGGAGGCGCATTTCATAGATGCGTCATCTCTTGGGTTTATATCTGTACATTTGATTTGATGTATGTTTTTTTTTCCCGAGGCGCGGGCAGCTCAAGGCTCCTGCTCCCCCTAAACTCCATCACATCTCCATTCAGAAGTCGCCACACGCGTACCTGTGTCAGACCGCTTTGTTATTTCGCCTCGTCTCCTTGACCTCTCGGGCGGCGTCGTCTACGGGTGGGGTTGGAGAAAATCGGCCCGGCTTCCCGGCCAGGGGAGAGGCGCCATCGGGCGATGAAGGTTGCGGTCTCTGGGGACCAGGTCCTGACAACTCGTGCATTGCCCCGCCGCAGCATTTTTGGGGCGGTGGTGGTAGCAGGTGTTTGATTACGAGGCTCGGTGTCCGTCCGCTCACGCCCGGGAGCGGGGGGGTCAGCGAGGCGCAGCAAGCGGTGACTCTCTCCGCCACGGACTTTGTGTGCGCGTGTTAGGAATTATTGTACTTTTGTTGTTTGTTTGTTTGTTTGTTGCGTGTATGCGTTGTGCGAGACGGCCCCTCCCTGATAGCCATGCAAAGCCAATCAAACAAACGGGCTCAGGCGTGGTGCATCAGCTCGACGGGGGGACGGGATGTGTGGGCCAGTATGGGCCTGTTGAAGTCAATGGGGCTCATCTCCTCGGGGTCCTCGGTCATGTCCTCGACGGCGATGGCGGGCAGGTCCGGGGACGCGCCGACCTGCTGGGGCTGGTAGATGAGGGTCGAGCTCCGGCTCCTCGTGGCGCCGGCGCGGGCCGAGGTCGGGGAGGGGCCGGCGGCTAAGCTCTCTGCGGGGGACAGGGGCGACTCGGCGAGAACAAGGTCGGCGTCGGCGGGCTTGTGGTGGTGCAGTTTCGCCAGGGCGTCGGCCAGGTCCTCGGCGTGGACGAGCTTGTTGGGGGCGCCCTCGAGGCGCATCTCCCAGTCGTGGGGCGGCGAGGGCGGCGGGGAGATGAAGAAGAGCTTGCCCGCGTCGGGCAGGGCGAGGCGCTCGTCCTTTGCGTCGAGCGGCGTGGGGCGGCCAAAGTAGACGTTGCAGCGCGCGCCCATGATGTCCTCGCCGTCCCAGGCGCGGCGGACGGCGACGGCGGCCTCGGCCGAGTAGAAGGACGCGACGATGCGGCGGAACGACTTGAGCGGGGCCCACGAGTGCACGGGCGCCGTTTGGGCGACGAGGTCGCGGATGGTCTGCAGGTTGTCGGGGCGGAAGATGTCGAGGTCGAGCAGGTTGGTGAAGAGGAGCGTGTTGGTCGGCTGCACCGGCGGCGTCAGCGGCGGCAGGCCTGAGAGGTCCAGGGTCAGCGACCGCTTGGAGCTCGAGGTGGAGGACCGCGAGGGCGGCGATGGCCTTGACTCGTCCTGGGCCATTGTGGAAGTGTGTGGGTGTGGTGGGTTGTGGAGGTTCGATCTATGCCGAGAGGGTGGAAGAGTGTAGATGCGATACAGTGAGGCTGGTCCTGGAGGTTGCTACTGTAGAAATGGGCGGCGGGGTACTTTGGTTATGTTGTGAGTTGTGATTGGGATCGAGATCTGAGGGATTGGACAGCACAGCAGGGAGGACAAAGGGCACGATGGAATACATATATACTGCACACGCAACACTCAGGCTCGCAAACAACACAGGCCCTCTCGAGTGTGGCGCAATCACCATCAACAGCAACCGCAAATGCCTCGTCCGAGGTTGCCGCAGCACCTTTTTTTGTGGCCCGCCAGATAGACGGGATCCCGTTTGATGGAGCCCGCCCCATGCCCATGGCTCTGGCCTGGCTGGCTGGCTGGCTGGCTGGCTCTGAGTTTCGGCTTCGTGAAACGTTGATCCCCCATCCGGGAGGCCGCGACCCGCTTCCTCATGGAAGGGTGCGCGGCACTGCTGCGGCGCTCAGCGCTAACCAGGCGACGGGGGCACTGTCCATTGACCGTGCTGCTGTATGGCGCGTGCGCCAGGTAGGTACCCGGGTAGGGGCCCTGAGCCTGTGGGAACCCAGGCCTCCGGGCAAGGGCCACAGCGTGCCATTAAACCTACTCAGTGGCGGAAAAAGGTAATCTGGCTGGAGGCTGAGCCGGGAAACATGCAAGCCTTTGAGGTGCCAACCGCCTACGAACGAAATACGCGCCAGCCCCCAGCCTGGGCGCTTCCAGTCGACGCGTAACATCACCGACATTACCAAGGGACAGAAGACAGACAGGTGCCGGTAGTGGGCGAGAACAAAAGAGAGCGCAGGCGAGAGAGCCAGCTCAGAGCAAGAGTGACGGAATTCGCCACACACGACCCTCGCCAAGCCGGAGTCCTGCAGAGCCACGCAGAGCACCGTGAGAGCGAGAGAGCGTGCGTGACAAAAACAATACGATGGCGATAGTGCCCCCCCGGATCGGCAAGCGGAAGGTTCCAGACAAGATCCATCGGTGGCTGTCCCCCAGTCCCACGGGCTGCTGCCATTGGCCAGAACTTACGTTGAGGTCGAGGCTGTGCCTGCGCTCCATCGAACCCGGCATTTTCGAGCCCTTTGGGTACATCCACGTATTGATGTACTTACCGCACACATAGTCTCGCATGTGCTGCTGCGGGTTACCCGACATGGCAGGCGGATCGCGAGGCAGCCAATGAGGCGCGGGCTGCAATTTGCTTTTTCCCACTATCGTTGCAGCTTGGCACGCCTCCACCACGCACCCAAGACAAGCTCGCCGGGCTATGCCCAGCCATTTTCACCCTGGCAGCCTTTTTCATGTATATTTGTTTATCCCCGAGACCTTCCAGCCGCGTTTAGCCCAACGGCGACGGCGGGCCACCCACCGTCCTGAGTTCCAGGGCAATTGCGACGGGATCCCTAGGTCAAGCAACCGTTTTTCCTTGGTTACCCTGCAACCTGGCCGGCCCGGACCCGTTCGCCATACATGTAATATATGTGGTGAAGACCGTTGTTTGCGTGGGTAAAACGCAAGCTCGTCCTGTCCAGATTACCCATACGCGCGCGTCCAGGGCCCGGCCCTGCTTATCGCCTGAAGAGAAACAAGAAGAAGCAAGAAAAAAAAAGTTAGATGGAGCCAGTCGCGTGCGCCTCAACAAAGAGCCCATTCGTGAAGCTACCGATGGCACGGACAGAGCCAAGGCAGTGGGGATGGGAGAGGGACGCTGAATGGTAAGCTGGGGGAGAAATCAAACTGCACAGCCTCCAAGCACGAGGCCAAACCAAGTTTGCTGTTGTTGCTTCTTGCCTTTTTACACAGCCACACACCACGTCTTGACACGTCGGGTGCCTCGACCGCAAGTCCGACCGAAAGTCGAGCGACGGCGATTCGGCGAGTGGCGCCGGCAAATACTCCGTCTCAGTCGCCCCCGTGCCTCGACCGGGCCCAGACCCGCGCATCTTGACCGTTCCTGTGATCTATCCACTTCCTGCCGTGTTGTACATACATGTAATGTTGCGCGATAATATATGACTGAACCCATATGCCTGATTTGGTTTTATGCTTCTCCTTTTCTTCGCCATTGGAGAGACTGGAATGGTCTCAGAGCCCGCCGGGCCTCTGCAACTTCGGCGGCGAGCGCAATAGGTCGTCAGATGATGCAATCCTTGCACAGGGCTTCCAAAGCCGCGACGCTATCCTCCGACTTGTCATGGCCCCCTGTGTCGAAAATGTGGCACTGCCTGGGGCATATGCGATTTAGTTTTCAGCCTCTGACCGTGGGCTGATTGATTCGGACCATTCAATGTTTCGGCTGAGCAAGTGGCAGCTCAGCCCCTTGATTGCTACTCTTTTGGCTTTCATCTTCCCTTCTTCTTTTTATTCTCATGTCCGTTTCGGTCTCAAGGGAGCCTTGCAGTACAGCTGGGCAGACATGCCGTCGACCACACACTACCTAATATCGACCCCCAGGCGGTCAACAAGGGCATCCGTCACACGGCCGTGCAAGTCGTTGGTCTCGACGTTTGTCAGCGTCCGCTCCCAGCTGCGGTAGTTGATGCGGTAGCACATGCTGCGCCTGCCCGTCTTGGGGTGCACAAACTGGTCGGAACACCGCACGTCTTCGACCACATCGCCCGCGATGTCGCGCACAATCTCCATGACGTCGTTCTGGTGAAACTCCTGCGGGCCTTCCACCTGGGATCCGCCGCCCGCAGCCGAGGCTGTGGATGGCAGCCAGAAAGACACGTCCTTGCAGCAGGCTGGGTATTTGGAGAAGGGCGCGAAGGGCCGGATCTTTGAGAGGTCGTCTGACACGCCCGAAAACTGGCCGAGGAAGCGCTCGTCGTGTGACCAAAATAGCCGGATGTCGGGGATCTGGAACAACAGCATGGCGATGCGGTCAAGTCCCAGACCAAAGGCCCATCCCATCTGCGAGGGGACGCCGGCATCTATCAGGATGCGCTGCTGCGAGACGCCGCAGCCGAGAACCTCGAGCCAGTCTCCACCATAGTATACCTCCAGCTCCCACGATGGGCTCGTAAAGGGGAAGTAGGCCTCGACCCAGCGCATCCGGAGCGGCTCGTCATTGGGCACTGCGGCCCCTCCTGTGGCTGCCGCTGCCGCTGCCGCGCCCTTGGCACGTGTAAAAATTTCGACGACCATGAGCTCTAGCGAACGCTTGAGATGGGCGGCGGTGGCCTCAACCTCGGCCGGGGAGTGGTGAGATTCCTGGAGTGGGTTCCGCTCGGCGTGGAAGGGCGGGTTCGGGTCTTGGACCTCGACGGCGTGGGTCGGGAGCCGCGCCAAGTCTGCCCATACGGCGGCAGCCACGTCGCCGCCAGGCACGCTGGCGCGGTCCCACACTCGGGCGCCCTCCATCTGGTGGAAGGCGGGATAGTGCGTGCGGTCGATCTCGTCGCGCCTGTACACATCGGCGCTGACTAGATAGCCGTCGCTCTCGCTGCGGCCAAACAGTTCGAGCTCGTGGGCGCTCGTGTGGGTGCGCAGCAGGGTGTTCTTGTTGATGTAGTACGTGTCGGAGCGGGCGCGGCCCGGATGGTCGGGCGGGAAGCCGAGCGAGTCGAAGTTCTCCGCGACCGACACCACGGGGTCAAAGGCATTGTGGTACTTGAAGGTCGGTGCCGGGAACTTGGACTCTATTATCTGCCTAGTGATGGAGATGGGGTGGTCCTTGTGCAGATGGAGCCGCCGCGACGTCGCAGCCACAACGTTTGGGGGGACATTGAACCACTTGTCTGTCTTGTAGCTGCGGCCATTGAGTGTGATGTTCGGCGGCGAGGTTGGTTTGGCTGGCTGCCCTGGGCTGGTTGTAGTACTTGTAGCATCAGGGGCTGGAGTACTTGCAGCAAAGGGCGTTGTCGCTGGTGAGTGGGTGTGAGTGAGGGATTGTGCCAGACTCGAGCTATGTGTTAAACTCACACTTGGAAAACGCCCTTGTGTGATGTATGTGGATGATGGGGAGAGTCCTTTGATAGTGTCTTGCTCGCACCAAAACCCGGACCCTTGAGATAACCCCAACCCCTGAGCGGAGAAGTGAGGCCATTCTGGAGGTCAGCCCGTTCGTTCAGGGGTTATCTCGTAGTTGGTTGGTTTACTGTCCGTCACGTCGCCTCGGGTGAAACGTTTATTCGGATTGTTTTATGTCTTTTTATTCTTTGTGGCTTAGCCAGTCAATGTCTCTCAGACTTGGCCACCATCGCGAGCTGCTTGCTTGTTGCTTGCCTGTACTGCTCGTGGTGAGAGCTCAGATGAGAGCCATTGGATGTGAAATTTTGTCCGTCTGGTTGCTCTCTGGCCAATCGAGCCACGAGCGCATGGGTGGACCCCTGACTCGCTCCAGCGATGGCAGCCCCGCTCCACGAGTTCACGCTGCTGCAGGGATCAACTGATTGGGACGGGCTCGCTCGCTGCAGGGCAGACGGCAGCGGTGTGGTGCGCAGGATGACGCGCGACGGCCATGCGAGCCCACAAACGACAGAGCAAATGCATCATGGCCGAGGTTGGTGCTGGTCCCGTCATTAGAGAAGGCGCAAGGAACCCCGGAAAAGGGTGGGTTTTTTTTCTGTCGGGGCCGTACTGCCGATCAATTGGGAATAACGGCAGACTAGGCTGCATCAATTCTCCTCCAGACCACTGTAATAATCCTCCACCACCCAAAACGTCACAGATTTTAGCTTCCCAAGGACCACTAAGCGAGCCCCAAGACCCGACGTCATCGCCCCTTTCTTTGACCTGGTCTCCCATCGCCCTCTCTCCAACCCTTTCCACCCGCGTAATGCGCGTGGTTGCCGAGCCCTGAGAGCTGCAAAGATGCAGTCGACGTCGACCACCCCGCCCGCTGCCGCCGCCGCCGCCGCCGCTGCATCATTGGCGGCCGCGGTCCCGGCCGGCTCGGCGCCCGCCCATGCGGCCGTCGCCGTGCGCGAGCGGGAGCGGCCAAAGCCCGCGGCGGTGCGCTACCCCTTCTGGTTCGGAGGCAGTGCGTCCAGCCTGGCCGCTTGCGTCACCCACCCTCTGGATCTCGGTAAGTTCTGCGGTTCACTGCCCCCTTTTTGGTCTGTCATTGATGCCCGGGCCGACGGCTAACGTGGGAGTGGGAGGTGTCGTGTTAAAGTCAAGGCATGTATTCATGTATTCCCTTGGCAACCCCAAGACCACATAAATATCCCCTCGCTAACCGGCCTGGCAGGTGCGACTGCAAATGCGCACGGGTGACATGCCCAAGAGCATGAGCGGCACCTTTGTGCACATCGTGCGCCACGACGGCGCGCGCGGCCTCTACGCCGGTCTGTCGGCCTCGCTGCTGCGCCAGCTGACCTACAGCACCACCCGCTTCGGCATCTACGAGGAACTCAAGGCCCGCCACGCCGCCCGCTCGGGCGGCCGCGAGCCCTCCCTCATCGCCCTCATCGCCATCTCGGCCGGCTCCGGGTTCGTGGGCGGCGTCTCAGGCAACGCCGCCGACGTGCTCAACGTGCGCATGCAGCACGACGCCGCCCTTCCCCCGCGCCAGCGCCGCAACTACAGGCACGCTGCCGACGGCATGGTCCGCATGCTGTGCGAGGAGGGGCCCGCGAGCTGGTTCCGTGGCGTCCTGCCAAACAGCCTCCGCGCCGCCGCCATGACCTCGTCCCAGCTGGCCTCGTACGACACCTTCAAGCGCCTCATCGTCGCCAACACGGCGCTCGGCGACGGCCTGCCCACACACTTCACCGCCAGCTTCCTCGCCGGCGTCGTCGCCGCGACCGTCACCAGTCCCATCGACGTCATCAAGACGCGCATCATGTCAGCGAGCGGCAAGTCGTCCAGCATCCCCAAGGTCGTCATCGACATTTACTCGGCCGAGGGCGTCGGCTGGATGTTCAAGGGCTGGGTCCCTAGCTTTTTGCGTCTCGGCCCGTAAGTTTAACCCAAGTCTTTTGATGCTTCCTACCCACGTGGCCGCCGCCACTGACATGCAAGCCGCGGGCGATGCACAGGCAAACCATATGTACATTTCTCTTTTTAGAAGCGCATCGAAACATGTATAGAAAGTTCAAAGGTACAAGCACAGATGCGGCAGCATGAGACCGCACCCTCTTCGCGCTCCTGCTTGTGCGACCACCTACAGCCAACCACATCACTATGACCAGACTTCTCCTTCCTGTTTCCCTGCGGGCGTATTTTGTGGGTACACAATAGACTCGGGCCGGGCGTTTTCACATCAGTATAGACATACGCACCAGCCAGCATAACGCATGCCATCGGCGTTGGATTAGCATAGGACTTAAATATATATGTCATTTTTCTCTCATTCCCAGGCGCTTGGATTGCTCGTGCCCACTCCGAAGACCGATAGACCTGTGTTTACAGAAATGACTGCTCATGAAACTGCTTCGTCTAAAGACTGCGTTCCGACGGTGGGCAGCGGGCACGAGGTGTCTTATGCCCGGGCAAGGAATGAAAAACAAGAGTCGACACAAAAACAAACACTCCCAATACACCGGGGCCGGTTTCCAAGACGAAAAAAAAAAGAGATGGATTATAATAGCGAATCAACCAGCAGCATACCAGACGTAGCCACCACCCCAGGATCTAATGTCGTCGTCTCTAGTCAGGATATCGCCATTCTGATTTTTAGCCACATACGCCAGACACCCCCAAGGGAAAAAGAAGAGAAAAAGAAGCAAGGAACCCGGATTTATGCCATTCCTTTGCAAGAGGCACCCGCGTGGCGCCATGACCGCAGCCGGAGCGGCTTGCTCACACCCCCCAAGACCCCAAGGAAGCATGGAACACCACTAGCTTACACACCATTCTATCACAGCGACAGCAAAGCAATAGGTGTGTGCCAGGTGGGACACGGTGTTGGAGGAGGAGGGCGAAAGTGATGCGAAGAGGGAAAGGAAGGAAGCAATGCCTCGTTAGTGCCCGTACGACGTGGAGCCACCGCCATACCCCCCGTCGTTACCGTAGCTCGTGACGTTGCCGTTGTTCCCGCCGTAGACGGTGTAGCCGGCCCAGTCATCGCCGCCGCCGCCGCCGCCGCCACCGCCGCCGCCCGAGCCGCCCATGTCGTAGTCCTCGCCGCCGCCCAGGCCCTTGGCCGCGGCGTCGCCCTTCTCGATGGCGAGGATGACGCCCGCCAGCTTCTCCTGCAGCGTCTTGATGCCCTCCTGCACGATTGCGTCGGGCGGCAGGTTGCCGGCCGTCTCGACGTCAAAGTAGAAGCGGTTCGGCACGGCGTCGTAGTCGAAGCGCTCGCCCTCCTGCGGGGCGGGCTCGCGCTCGGCGTTCTTGCTGAGCGGCCACTCCTCGTCGGGGTCCTTCTCGTACCACAGGTCCAGGTGGCGGAGGCGGTTGTGCGGGTCGTACTCGAACCCGATGGCGGTGGCGGGGCACCATTTCGCGTGCTCCTTGGCGATGCCCTTCTTGGCGATGCAGCGGATGCGTATCTCCTGGCCGTAGCGCAGCTTGAACAGGATGATGCCGTTCTCGTCCGGGTCCGTGATGACGGGCTTGCCGACGTACTTGTTGGGCGGGTTGCCCACCACCCACAAGTCCTTTGCGTAGAACTTGCTGACGTGGCCCGGGTCGTCCACCTCGCAGCGCGCGTTGATCTCGATGGTGACGGAGCAGTTGTCGCAGTACTGCTCGCAGTCGCAGTCGCGCGAGTAGTTGAGGTCGGCCACGCCGCGCGCGTCGAGCGGCACCAGGCCCAGGCGGTGCGCGATGAACTCGTCGGCCAGCACGCTCGTGTTCTCCTTGATCTCGCAGTTGTCGATAGCAATCGTCGGGATCTCGGCCAGCATCACGCGCCGGACCGCGTTGGCCAGCGACAGGTCGACGTTGCTCAGCTCGAAGTTGACGCGCACGCTGTCGGCATGGTAGATCTTGACCGTCGCCCCGAGCTCGTCGGCGTTGTCGAAGTCTGGGTTGTAGTCCATGATCGCGGCGTCGGTGTCGTTCGCCCGAGGAAGCAAGAGAGGGACCGGTGTCACGTCACGTCACGTCGTCGCCGCAGCCTCGCCCACCAGCGTCCTGGAGCCTCGAGGCCGTGAGAGGCGGGCAGCGAGCCTGAAGGGCGGCTGTGGGGCTGCAAAGACCAGAGCCAGGGTCCTGACGCTTGCGCTTGCGCCTCTGTGGCCGGGCCGCTGATGCCTCGGGAAGGGTTGGCGAGAGGTTCGTCGTCGATGCGTGCACTCTCAGCGGTGCGCCAAGACGGGTGTCAAGGGTTGATCAAAGCCAAAGGTTATAACGCGGAGGCCACAACGTGCAGGTGAGTTTAGTTGCAGAGCCCGCCAGCGAAATCCAGTCAGATCTCCACTAAAAAGTACACTCGTGTAGGTACAACGGAGGTACCTCCTCTCCATAGTAGCTTGGCAATGCTCGCTGCCCGAGCTTTCACCGACCAGGTACCGAAAAGTACCGGCAAGGATTGGGCCAAGGGGGGATGTTAGGTGATTGGGACGTAAAAAAAAAAAACGAGGGAGAAAAAAAGTCAGCGTCCATCAACTATCGCATGAGGGCACACATCCAGCCGTCGCAAAGCAATTTCTTGGTCTTCTGCTAGTCTAGACAAAGGGAATAAGAGAGACCGTCCTTGTCACGCCAGCAACAAGCACCATACCAGCACCGCACACATACATTCCTCACACAATGTTACGACAAAGCCTTGCCGCCCCCTCTCGCATCCTCCGATGCTCGGCACGCGCAGCCGGTCAAAGATGGCCTGCCCCCGCTGCCCAGCTCCGACCCCTTCCCCTGCCGGCCATCTGCCGACCGACCAGGACCGTGTCGTTCGTCAGGTGGTCGAGCTCCGAGGCCGGCAAGCCGGACCCTGAACCGGCCGCCAAGGAGGGAGAGGCCGCGCCGGCCAAGGAGGCAGAAGCGGCCTCGGTCAAGGCAGAGCCGGCACCGAACAAGGAGCTGGAGGCCAAGACCAAGGAGATAGAGGAGTGGAAGGTAAGCTGGGAAAGACCAGACAAAAAAGCCGCCAGTCACAGACAGCTAACACGACCCCGCCATCGCCCCCTCGCAGACCAAGTACCGCCGGGCCGTGGATGACTTCCTGCAGTTCCAGGACCGCAAGGAGCGCGACATGAAGGCGGCGCGCGAGTTCGCCATCCAGAAGTTCGCCCGCGACCTCATCGAGACGGTTGACAACCTGGAGCGGGCCCTCTCCACTGTGCCGGCCGACAAGCTCGCGGCGGCGGCCGAGGCGGACCAGGACCTCACAACCCTGCACGAGGGCATCGAGATGACCAAGAGGATCCTTATCCAGACGCTCGACAAGCACGGCGTGGAGCGCTTCGACCCCATGGGCGCCAAGTTCAACCCCAACGAGCACGAGGCCACCCTCATGAACCCCATGCCCGACAAGGAGGACGGCTCTGTCTTCTTCACCCAGCAGACCGGCTTCAAGCTCAACGGCCGCGTCCTGAGACCCGCCAAGGTCGGCGTTGTCAAGAACGCGTAAAGAACGCGTAGGCCACGGCGGCGGCTCCATATTGCCGTGCTATGCATATTTGACGAAGCATATACCGTGTAACACCACCATATTCCCCCACTTTCACATTACCCTCAGCCACCTTGCAACTGGGATATGTGCTTCCGGCCAGCGCCCTGGCTCTATCCAGCCTGTATAATGCTCTTACGAATTACTTTACAACCACGACAAAACAAAAGCACGGGTTTGGTTGGGTCTGAATTTCTTCGATTCCTCTCTACTTTGGACATCTCACTTCATCTAGATTATGGAGAAAAAGACACAAAGGTCGAAGGGGGCTGCAACCGACATGAGATACCGGGCTGCTCCCGTTCGGACCGCTTGTACATATACACACACTTTGTTTAGCATCCTGTGAACCATGGTCTCGGCGCACAAACGGGTCGCGTCCAGCGCCTAGGGCGGTGTCAGCAAGGAAATCCTGGCCAAGGCTATTATTAATGGCAAAGTGACAAAATGGCGTCTGCAGAAACTCCAGGCGCTTCTCCCAAATTCTTGTATCCATCTTGGAACTCCATGAAAACTCAACGCAAAATGACGACGAATGAGACATGATGATGTGATACAAAGGTGAACACTATACAACTGACAGTGTGCAAAACAGAAGCGTGTCTTCCAGGGGCGAAACAGGGCAAAGGTAATGTACAAGACTGAGTTGAACTGGGGGAACGGAAAAGAAAAATGTCAACAGCGGCTCGGCTTGGCCCCAATCCTTGTTAGATGGTATGGAAAGCCGATCGATACAGTAGATTCAACACTCGCAAATGAACAACAGCTCTGAAGCGATGGGCAGTGTTAGCAAGGGTAGCGTTCCTTGTATAAGCAGCTGGCCTGGTGGCTGCAAGTCTTGCTGGACGAGCTTACCTGACATGTACACCACGTAAACAAGAAGACAAAACAAGGCCGAAGCAAAAGCCGGCCCGGCCCAGAAGCTGGGAGAGTGACATGGCCTTGATTTGTCGGTACATGAGGGCGGAATCACCCCCGGCTGTAGTCAAAACACCATTCTTTTACGTAAGCGAGACCAAGTCTCGATGACGACAGAGGACAAAATAGAGATGATGGGAGTGGTAGAAAGGGTAGGTGGCCTTTTTTTTTTCTTTGTTTTAGAAGAAGTCATCGTCATCGTAGCACTTGCCGGCGCTCCCTAGGTACCCCGCGGCGGCCGGGCGGAGGTGGCGCTCGAGGCGGTCGATGTGCAGGCGCAGGGAGGCGTGCTCGCGGCGGGCGGCGCCCAACGCCTCCTGCAGGCAGTGGTGGGCCCAGAGGTTGTCGCGCAGCCGCCCGGCCATGTGCCGGAGCACGCGGGCCCTCCTGCCCGGCTGCTGCTCGACGGCGTCGTCGTGCCCGCCGTGGCGATCGCGGCTGCGGCGCGGGGAGAGACTGCCCTGGGTGGCGGCACCGCCGGGCCTAGGCGAAGGGGGGCTCGGCAGGCGCTCCAGGGCGCGCAGGCGCTGGCGCTGACGCTCATTTTGGCGCTCGAGCCGCTCGTGCTCTAGCCGCGACAGCCCAAGGTGCTCCTCCATGGTGTCGATGGCGTCCCGGAAGCTAGAGGGGTGGATGTCGTCGAAGATGGGGCCGCGGTGCGTCGCGAGGACCTCGTCGATCTCGTCCTGGAGGCAAACAAGGCGGGTTGGCTCTCGTCAGAACGTGGCTCGGACCAAGGCTATGGGGGTCTGTCCGGGGGTGTGCATATCTGCATATCGTATCTGCCAAACTTACTTCTGCAAAGAGCTCGGGATAGGGGCTCTGGTCGGGACATGCACCGCCACTACCAAAAGACGGGATGCGGCCCAGGCAGGCTTCGCGGCACGCCTCGCCGGCCGCCGCGTCCATGCGGTCAAACTCGCCGTGGGGGAAATGGCGGTACATCATCTCGGGAGTCACGGCTGCGGCACACATAGGTCCAGTCAGCTCGGGGTCCCGGCCTACATTCCATCAAGAGACGGTGGGAGGGAGGGGAAAAATACGCACGGCGAGGGCTCCAGAGGATCGAGGGGCTCGACGGGACCTTGTAGTGCGGCGACATGGGCTCCCCGCTGTCGCGATCGAACTGGGGCTGGAACCCGGCCGGGTTCCAGCGGTCGCCGAACCGCGGCCGCGGCTCCGGGGTCTTGGGCGACGGGTCCAGAGGGCGCATGCGGGCCGGCTCCGGCATGCCCGCCATGGCCTCGCGGTGGAGCTCGTCGGTACGCCAGGCCTGGGCACCCTTGGCCAGGACGAGGAAGTCGCTCGGGGACATGATGGGCTCCCTCATCAGCTTGGGAGCATCCGTGCTTGAATCCGTAGTAGGCTGCGCCAGGTCCGGCGGCTGGTCCCGGGATGTGGGAGGCTGAGACGCCTCGATGGGCATCGACGAGCCCGAGGCCGGAGCCGGGCCACCGGACAGGGAGCCATGCTTTGTTCCGCGAGGCATCTTGCGGGCCAGGGTGTCCTCGAAGGGCTTGCACTTCCACGGGTCGCCCTCGAACTTGAAGCGGACCTCGGGAGCGTGGATGCCGATCAAGGGCTCACGCGTCTGGGAGCTCTTCCGGGGCGAGCGCAGGATGTTGTACATGACTGTGGGCTGGGAGGACAGTACGGAGCAGTCGTCGTCGACGGGCGTGATGAGGGTGGTTTGGTATCTGCGTGAGTCGAATGAAGGGCCTTTGATGTCAGCAGGAAAGGTTGGCTGTGATCTGGACTCAGCAGCGACGGCACGTACGGAGAGCTCTGTTTGTTCAGAGAGAAGCAGGTTCCGGGAACGGCTGAAGATGTGGTGGCCGAGGAAGTGGCAGTGGCAGAGGCAGCAACAGAGGCAGAGCTAGTGGTGCCGTTCGTCTGGGCCTTGGAGCGCGCCAGCAGCAGCGAGAGAAGAGGGTCAGGCTGGTCCACGGGCCTGGGGCCGCGCATAGTGGTGTAGGCAGAGACCATGTCCTCACACAGGACCGGAAGATCGTCCTGGCCGCCCCCAGTGGCAGAACAGCAGCCGCCCTCCTCGGCCCGGGTTGAGGCACGGAAGCCGCTTCCGTCTGGGCGCCGCTGGCCGGGTAGCAACTCTCTGGCGGCGGCAGGCGACGTGGACGAGGCGCCGATATCGCGGAGAGAGAAGTTGGGAACCGTCGACGCCGCCGTCCCGCTGGTCCTGTCGTGCTCGCGCCTGGCCGAGAAGCGCTGCGGGGAGGACTTGGGCGCTATCATGGGCGCATCCTGCTCGCCGACCGGGCTTGTGGTCCAGCCGTTGACATCTCTGGTGGTAGCGGCTCGTCCTCCGAAACGCACGCTGGGGCGGCGAGGTAGCTTGAGGCGCGGCGAGGTTTGATCTGGCGGGTGAGCGTTAGCAGAAGGCGCTTTACCCATGGGACCCCAGCGAGCGGGCAGCGGAGAAACGAAGTCATTGCTATCGGATAGTCCCTGTACTCACGGTTGGCGGTCCAGGATATCATGATGCTGAAAGGCGCTAAGCTGGCTGATGCTAGCAAAACAGAACACAATAAAGAAGACACTTGTTGTGGTACTGAGCGGCGGGATCGAATTCCGGGCGGGGAAGAATTCCACCGCCCAGGTTGGATATTAGACAGGTATGGAACAGGGTACGCTGGTGGAAGAGAAGATAGGACAACCAGGCAGCCACGGTTGAAACCAAGATAGAGAAGAGGGGGAGACCTGGGCGCCGGCCGAGAGGCTGGGTAGGAAATGAGGCTTGCGGTAGGATTTGGATGTGTGCCAGGTCGCGTCGGCTCGAGGTAGGTGGAGGAGGAGAATATGGCAGTGAAAGGCTCCACCCGGGGCTGGACGGATTTGAGAAGGACCAAACCAGTTGAGAGCCAAGTGAGGGATATCAGACAGTGTAGTGAGGCTATGGGCCCCAGGGGACAGCTCGATTCTTTTTTGGGGCCAGATGATATCAACACCGGCCTGATACCGGCCTGTAACCGATTCTTTCTTTGTGCGCGCTAGAAATATCACAAGCGAGTTAAGCGACATCTCGCCTGGGGGCTTTTCCAGCCCAATCTATGGTGGGAAAAAGAACAGCCTCCACCTTCAGTTCCTTTAACACCATTTTCACCGTATCAACATTGCTCGGCCCCTCCTGTCTACGTACTTCATAGTATTGAATCTCTCCTCCGAGGAATAAAGCATAAACGCAAGATTGGCAAGAGGAAAAAAAAGGTCAGATGCACACCAAGAACATGACAAGCGGGGTCGATATTATAAAATCGGCTTACTCGTTTACTTCTTTCCTTTGCCCTTTCCCTTGGGCGCTGCCCCTGTTCCCTTCGGCCTACCCTTCCCCCGCGCAGACTTTGCCTCATCGTCATCGTCGTCATCGATGAAATCATCCGCTGCCGCCGCCGACTTCTTGGTAGTCTTTTTGCTGGACGCGGCTGCTGCCTTCTTCGCCTTTGCTTTCGGCTGCTTGATGTACTTGTCCTTCTTGATATCGTCCTCGTCTTCAGCCTCCGCAGGTTCCGCAACAACTGCAGCATCGTCGTCATCCTCGATGGCCTCCTCCAGGTCTGGCACATCCTTGGCTGCCGCCTTGGGCGCCGTGACGTTGCTTGCCTTCATGAACGGAATAGGATGAGACATCGAGTTATACCTGCGACGAGACGAGTAGATGGTTAGTTCATATGTCTTCAAGGCAGGATTATGCAATTGTTTACGGGGAGCAAGTAGACTTACGTTCGAGTGAAAGCTGCCTTCGTCTGCGTTTCGATGCTAGCCTTGGACTCGTCTTGGTAGCCGACACCCAACTCCTTGATCGCGTCAAAGTCATCGCGGGTCAGGTAGTAACTATCCATGAGCTCGATGACGTCCTCGACCGCATCCTTGCCTTCGTCAGCAAGGCGCTTGATAAGCTGATCCCAGAGGACGGGGAGGTATTGCTGCCGGATCTCGTTGTGGTCGCCTGACGACTTGAGTCTCATGTGCGAGTGGATCTCGCGCACAAATCGCCCGAGCTTGCCCGTCTTGCTGTTCATGCCGAGCCATGCCGTGAAGCTGGAACCCATCAGCTGGCCCGACACATAACTGGCCGGCCTGACGGAGCTGAAGACAGCGTGCGTGGGCATAAGCGACCACTGCTGCTGCGGGCCGTGGATCATGCGGTCGACCAGGTCGCCGTCGCTGATGCTCTCCGACGCCTGCTCCACAAGCTCAAGGTACTTGAGGTTCTCCTGCCTTTTGCTGCCGAAGTTTTTTCCGTTGAGCAGGTGTGGCCTGGTGCCGAGGTAGTTCTCCTGGATCATCAGGTAGCTGAACTCGTGGTCGTTGAAGTAAAGCTCGATCTTGTCATTCAGCGTGGACTTGCTGGCGGGGGAGAACAGCCCGCCGCCGAGCATCTTCTGGCAAATGTCCCAGGGCTTCAGGATGACGTGCTTCTCCCAGGCCTTGGTCATGGTCTTGGTCTGGTCGTAGTTGAGCGCGGCGCCGTCGAGCTTGATCGAGTGCAGCATGTTGATGATCTGGCGGATGTCCTTGTTGCAGCCCTCGATGAGGGCATCGATGACCTGCGCCGGCATCTTGCCCAGGCCCTCCCTGTGGCAGATGGTCATGATGCGCGAGCGGATCTGCTCGACCGTCGGTCGGTTGAATCGGATATCGAAGGCTGCGTGGTCAAACGGTTTCATCTTGGGCAGCCGACGCTCATTGCAGATGAGAATCAGCGGCACCTCGGACTTCTTGCAGAACTTGGCCAACGCCCCGACTCCTCCACGGTCGCCGGCAGACATGCCGTCCACCTCGTCCATGATCAGCACAATGTTTTTCTTGGTCTCATCAACCTTCTTGCCCTCGCCAGAAAAGAAGCCGAGCAGGGACGTATTGTTGATCACGTCGCTAACCCCGTTCTCGACAAGCTTTTTACTTCGAGTATCACTGGCGTTGCTCTCGATAACGTCATAGCCTGCGAGCCGCGCTGCCATGTGCGCAGCCGTTGTCTTGCCGATGCCGGGAGGGCCCGAGATGATGATGGCCCGTTCGCCACCCATCCCATCGGCGCCGCGCTTCTTGAAGTCGTACTTTCGTGATTTGGGCCAGTTCTCAAGCCACGCCTTGATCCTGTCGACCTGCGCCTTGTTTCCACAGATGTGGCTGATCTGCGTCGGAGCGTACTTGCTAGTCCACAGCTGCGAGTTTGGCGCCGGTGGCGGCGGCACGACAGAACCTCTAGACCCCGCGGCCTGTCGGGCTTTTGCGGCCTTTTCAGCCTCTGCCTTGCGCGCCTTCTCCTCGGCCTCCATCTCGGCAGCCGCCTTCTTCACCTGCTCCTCTTGCTCCTCACGCTTCTGGCGTGCCTTCTCCGCCCCCTTGCCGCTGCCGCCCTGGGCGGGGAGTGTCTTGATCAGGTGGAAAAGACCAACTTCGTCAATCGTTTTGATCCCATGATGCTTGATCTTGGCGAGCTTGCTGGGCCCGGCATCGTCACCGAGCACGACGAAGCTCGTCTTGCCGCTGGGGGCGCCCGTGACTTTCCCGCCATAACGCTTCACCAGCGCCTGTCCCTCCTCTCTGCTAAGGGTCTTGAGGAGACCGGTGAAGACAAACGTGAGCCCGCTGAGGCAATCCTCCTCGCCCTCGGGCAGATCAATTGCGCCGGCATCGGGAGGAGGACCCGAGTTCCCTCCGCCGGCTGCTGCCTTCCTCCAATCGAACTTGGCGTTTGGATCTTTAGGCGGGGGTGTGGGAGGCCGAACCGTGGGAACATTGTCCAAAATGGCCCTGATCCCAGGGTCTTCGGCATCTGCAGCCTTGGCTTTTGGCGCGGCCCGAGGCTTGGCGGCCGGCTTCTTGCGGGGTTTAACGTCCTCTTCTTCCTCGTCCTCGGAGTCGGATTCTGGAGACTTCCGCTTCCTTCCCGCGGCCGAAGCCTTGCCCTTCGTGGTAGCCCGCGAGGGCTTGACGTCTACTTCTTCTTCCGACTCGTCCTTCACAGCACCTTTCCTTGCGCCTCTGACACGAGAGGCAATCCTCTTTGGTTGTGGCAGGTGCTCATCTTCGCTGTCGTCCTCGACGTACTCTTCGTTCTTCCGTTTGTTGCGGCCCCTGACATCGGCAGCGAATATATCATCGTCGCCGCCCCCGTCGTCATCGTCCATAAAGGCGTCATCAGAATCGTGCTTCTTGTAGGAGGTCACAGGCTTCTTGGAAGCCGGCGCTTTCTTGGTTGTCTTGGGGGCCACATCGGGGGTCGGGTCTGCAGTCGTCTTCTCCTTGGTTCGCGGGCTGATGCGGATTTCGATCTCGGACTTAATCTTGGAGGCTGCCTTGGGCGTTGGCTGGGCCTTCTTGTCGCCAGAAGCCGAGGATGCAAAATAATCACTCGCCGAGATAGCAACGCCCTTCACGGGCTCGGCAGCACCAGCTTTCTTTCTCGGGGTGCTCCTGGTAGCGGGTTTTGCCGGTGCGGGCTCTTCCTCGTCGCTATCGTCCAGCACCTTGCGGCTTTTCCCTCGAGCAGCGCCACCCTTCTTTGCGGATGCATCGTCCTTCTTCGGGGCTGGCTTGGCGGGGGCGGCACCACCCTTTGCCCCGAAAAAGGAGCGGATATCGGCCGGCATTGTGTCGCTGCCTATAAAAAGCGATAATGAGATCGGCAAGAGCGGGAGGCCAGATTTGATGCGAGTCTAGCACAGCGAGTGGCAGAAAGACCTCGTGTGGCCAGTACAGCTATGAGGAGGGGATGGACGAGACGTCAACTCAATCCATGGCAATTAGCTCTGGGTCGTCCTGGCAAAGGCTACGATGGAGTGAGGTTTAAAAGACGCCTGAAACTAAAGCGGGTGGGCAGGCAGCCGCACGCGAAGATGACGCGACGAACCGTGACTTGGAATGGAGTTGGGTCCACAGCACTTCAATCCCGCAAACCATTGGTGGTCCGAGCTCATGCATCAGGCATTGTGGTTTTGCATGTGGGGCACAGCTTCCTGGGAGCCGCCGGCGCAAGTACGCATCGATCGAAGCCTCCGCTGCCGTCCCATCGCTGGGCTATCGCCTAACGTACGCGCAACCACATCACAGGCTTGAACATGGGCAGGACCTGCTCCTCGGCCTTGCTGGGTGCCTTCCAGAGCCTGCGTATATCTCTGGCGGCCACTCGTCTACGAGCGTCTCTAGCGCTTCCAGCCCGCTCCGTTCCGATACTCCCCGCCCCGACTGCCGGCGCCCGGCCCTTCTCCTCGACGGCGGCAAATCAATCATGGCTCGAGCCGCGCCTTGACCGCAAAAAGAAGATGATGAAAGGCCGTCCCAGAGTTCCCACAGGAGGATCGGTCAAGGGAACGACGGTCATGTGGGGAGATTACGGCCTGCGCATGAAAGACCACGACAGGAGAATAAGCGCCCAGCAGCTGAAGCGCGCCGAGGACGCAATCAAGAACCGCATGCGTGGACAGAAGTACCGGCTATACAAGAGGCTCTGCTGCAACATAGGCGTCTTCACGAGCGGAAACGAAGTCGGTCCCCCCGAAGGCACATGATGAGCCTGAACGAGCATGACGCTAACACTTTGCTTGCTTGTCCCATCTCAGCACCGTATGGGTAAAGGAAAAGGCTCGTTTGATCATTGGGCAGCGAGGGTCGCAGTCAGCCAGGTTATCTTTGAAATCAGGGGCCTTGTCCACGAGCAGGTTATCAAGGACGCCTTCAGGTTGGCCGGGAACAAGCTACCAGGTCGGTATCTCCATCGCCATACCCACTGTCCAAGGAAACCCCATCAGATGGGCTTGCCATGGCTAACACAAAACGGACCCTCAGGCCAGTACGAGTTTGTGACCAAGAACGATGTTGCAGTCGTGGGCATCACGAAGCTGGACGGGGTGACTCTCGAGGACCTGAAGAATCCACGGAAGGTTTTGCCTATCCCGGAAGTCCCACCTCAGTCTCCAACAGTTACGGCCAGTGCTCCCTCATGAACATCTGCCAGTACTCACAGCTTGTTCTCCGTTGTATAGGTAGCATGTACAGTAACAGACGGTGGGAGGCATATGCTCGAGGCCACAGCGAGCAGAAATCATCGGCTGTCAGCCTAGCATGCGCGGTGCGGCCCTCAGACGTTAATTGTGTCAAAAACAAAACGGATCGATGTTGCAATTGGTTTTTGCAACTGCAGTGTAATGAGTCTCAACCTTCTTTGCGGGGAAAGAGGGTCGTTCGAAAGACTGTGTGCACGGACCATCGCGTTTAATGGCCCAGCCGCGCTTCTGTGCAAATGTCGCGTCTCCTAGCCTGCACGGAACCAGCATCATCGTCACAGTAATTTCCATCCCTCAAGCTTTAGGCGTGGGCAGTCGAACCTGTCGCTTTCGTGCAAGCAGAAAAACACCAGATTACCTCCGAATCCATTCTGCTATCCCGCAACCCCGCGCCAGCCCAGCCATAGAACCAAGACTAGCCAGAAGAAATACGCCCAGATGGCACTGATCGTGGACAAGCACCGGCCGAGGTCCCTGGATGCTCTCACATACCATGAGGCGCTGTCGGACCGGCTGCGGTCTCTGGTACGCCTCATGCACCCCGGATCGCTGTCGAGTCTTTGCCCGGCCTATTGACCCTGTTGCTGTTTCTTTTTGCAGGCGCGGAGCGGCGACTTCCCACACCTCCTAATCTACGGGCCTTCCGGGGCGGGCAAGAAAACGCGAATCGTGGCGACGCTCAAGGAGCTATACGGCCCCGGCGTGGAGAAGATCAAGATCGATGCGCGCGTGTTCCAGACGAGTAGCAACAAAAAACTCGAGTTCAACATTGTCGCCTCGGTGTACCACCTCGAGATCACGCCATCCGATGTAGGCAACTACGACAGGGTGGTGATCCAGGACCTGCTCAAGGAGGTGGCGCAGACGCAACAGGTCGACCAGTCGGCGCGCCAGCGGTTCAAGGTCGTCGTCATCAACGAGGCCGACCACCTCTCGCGCGACGCCCAGGCCGCCCTCCGCCGCACCATGGAGAAGTACTCGCCCAACCTGAGGCTGATCCTGCTGGCCAACTCGACGGCCAACATCATCGCCCCGATCCGGTCCCGGACGCTGCTTGTCCGGGTGGCCGCGCCCACCGAGGAGGAGGTCTGCACGGTGCTCGCCTCGTCGGCCAAGCGGGAGGGCTGGGCAGTGTCGGAGAAACTGCACCAGAGGATAGCCAAGGAGAGCGGGCGGAATCTGCGCCGCGCCATGCTGATGCTCGAAACGGTGCACGCTCAAAAGTCGGCTGCTGCCCCCTGAGAATCATGCGCGAGAGGACTGGAGAGAAAGAGTGCTAACGTCAACTCCACCTCGCAGTGAAAAAGTCGAAGACACGACGTCGATCCCGCCGCCAGACTGGGAGGCGCTGGTCGGGCAGATAGCCAAGGAGATCATGGACGAACACACGCCGGCGCGGATCCTGCAGGTTCGGGCAAAGTTCTACGATCTGCTGACGCACTGCATCCCGCCGACCACGATCCTCAAGACGCTCACCTTTAAGCTCATACCGCTGATAGACGATGCGCTTAAGGTCGAAGTCATACAGTGGTCGGCCTTTTACGAGCACCGCATCAAGATGGGCACCAAAGTCATCTTCCATCTCGAGGCGTTTGTGGCCAAGTTTATGAGGATACTGGAAATGTATCTGATGAGTATGGATATGTGAAGCTGTGGCCTATTTTCTTGGCCCGACAGAACACGCAGTAGAGGGAGAGCCATGTTCAGCGTTTCACGGCGTTCTCGGGGCGGTTCGGTCTACGCCCATGTATACGCACTCTATTAGTCACACCTACCTCCTGCCGTTAGCTGTCCGGTTAGGTTGTGTTTAGCTAGATGTATAATCACGGCAGTTAATGAAGCGAGCCCAACCGCATACCCGTCTTGCCGACCATGGGTGTCCTTGCCTACCTTACCCATTTGCAGCGGCCGCACAACCGCAGGGCCCGCGCAAGGCCCGAGGATGACGGCAGCGAAACTTCCGTTCACCCTGAGCTATCCGGATGTAGATCTAGCGTCGACATACCCGACCACAGCCAGCGATCTGCAAGCAGGCTGTGCGGTCCAAGTACCTGGTACAAGCCGATATGATGTCCCTGATAAGATAGCTTGTGGGGGAGGAGCTTGTCGTGCTTGTCAACGGCCACGCGACCCTCGCCCACACCCTCGGGCAACAAAAAACAAGGGACATTTGGGCGCTTTGATTTGCGCCCAGAGGAAGAACTGATGACGAAGCCCAGGCGCCAATCTGTTGGTTCTGCCGTTCTTGGTATCCCGCCAATGGGCAAGAGCGACGGCAAAGTAGCAGATACAACTGACGAAGATGCGACGCCTGCTCGTCCCGGCGAACGTCATCCCGAGTCACAGCGCGCCAGCAGAGGCGCCTTGGCCAGCGGCCGCTGACATGACCTGCTCGGAAGGAAGCGCGACCCCGCATCTGATCTCAGTGCACGGAAGCTGGATGGCGATGGCGGGGCAGGCGGTATGGAGGGCGCTCGATTGAACAGGGCCCGTGCCCGCCCCCTGGTCCTGACGAGCTGGGAATGCGGGGGGATTGGGCTGGCTGGTAGCTTTGGAGCTCTTTGTCGTGCGCAGCCCTTTCACCTTGATCTAGCCGGACGTGCTGGACAGGCCACTTGGCCGAGCAAGCGTCACTCCCTGTGTCGGCCACAAGAAGGTGGCCTGGGCGAGCTTGACACGGTGACAGTTTGTCTGTATGCAAGAACATGAAGATAAGCAGACAGATGGGCGCTCAATCACAGCTTCAATAGCAAGGTCGGTATAGGGCCGGAAGCGCCAGCCACGGGATTCCACCCAGCCCGCTCCAATCTCGGGCGGACAGATGGAATCGGCGGCGGAGAAGAAACGTTGGGGTAATGGGACAAGTACCAGGTACGCGCATCCGCCAGCCGGCCCGCCCTAATTTGGGGTTGCCCGCAACCTCGTGGTCGTCGACATCCCAGCAGCGCGGAGTGCTCCCCTCGCCTGCCCCGTCCTCGCGCAGCTCTTTTGGCCGCCCAGCTGCTGCAGGGCGTGCCCAGGGCCCCGCCCGCGTCGAGCCCCAGAACCTGGGGACGAGAGGGGCCGGAGCTCATGTCCACAGTACTTTGTTCGTCTTGGCCGAGCTCATGCTCAACCTTTTTCCCATGCCCCTTTTTTTTTGCTTTATTCGTTCGGCTTCGGCGGCCTCCCTAAACCTCTTTGGTCCTTCCTCAAATACCTCTTTGGTGCCCCTTGCCGACCTCCAACAGCCCCTCGGCAAAGTACAAAAGGCTCCGCGGCCCTTCTCGGTCCTCTCCTCCACCGCCTGGCACCTCCCAACAATTCGATCGCCCGGCCGTCCAAAGCTGTTCTGATCCTGCCGCCAGCCTCTCTGACAACAGGTTCCATCCCGCGGCCCGCCCCGAGTCGCAGCAAATTCCACACACGTCATCGCCGTCTTGTGGACTGTCGCTGCCCGCGGTACACTACCCCGTTCGTGCGAGAGCTTGCTCCTGAACGCCCCCCGGCTTGTATCCCACCTCTGTTCTCTCCTCCCACACTCCTGTCATAGCGCACGTGCGAATAGTTTCAAGCAGCAACAAACTCGCTTCGGCTGTTCCCTGCCGCATAACATGGCGCAGGATGCTGGCAAAGCGCCCGTTGTGGCCGAGGCCCACGAGGTCGACACCTACCGTGAGTTGTTTGCGCCTTTCCGAGCGCCTGGTGCCCCTGAAATGCAGGGGCTTCGGCAAGCAGGCAGGATTCTCTGGACAAGATTGGCTGACCATGAGGGCTGTGGAATGCAGACCCCCCACAAAAAATGCTTGACAGTACGTTGTGAATGCGCTCGCTCGCCTTGTGTGTGGTCGTGGCGAGGCGGCCATATCCCTCACCCCACTCTCTATTTAGATGACATCGCCTTGGCTAACTTGGTGTTGCGACTGGATGTAGACCACCCCAGCAAGCCACATTTGGAGAGTAAGTGATGCAGCCGCGTCCCTCAGGTGGCCAGCTTGATATCGGTACGCGCGGCAGCGCTAACAGCATGGTGCCAACAACGCCAAGGCTTGGAGGAATACCAGCAGCTGTACAAGGAGTCCATCTCGGAGCCAGACAAATTCTGGGGAAAGAAGGCACGCGAGCTCCTGACATGGCAGAGGGATTTCGAGACGGTGCAGTCAGGTGGCCTGTCTGACGGCGACACAGCTTGGTTCCTCGAGGGCCAGCTCAGCGCCTCGTACAACTGCGTGGACCGGCACGCTCTCAAGGATCCGGAGCGGGTCGCCATCATCTATGAGGCCGACGAACCCAGCGACGGCCGGACCCTGACATACGGCGAACTGCTGCGCGAGGTCTGCCGTACCGCCCACGTGCTCAGGCAGATGGGCGTGCGCAAGGGAGACACCGTTGCCATCTACCTGCCCATGATCCCCGAGGCCATTGTTGCCTTCATGGCTGTCACCCGCATCGGCGCCATTCACTCGGTAGTTTTCGCCGGTTTCTCGGCCGACTCACTGCGCGACCGCGTCATCGACGCCCAGTCCAAAGTCGTCATAACCACCGACGAGGGCAAGCGCGGCGGCAAGCTGATCGGCACCAAGCGCATTGTCGACGATGCCCTCAAGCAGTGCCCTGATGTCACACATGTCCTCGTTTACAAGCGCACCGGCGCTGACGTTCCCATGACGCCGGGCCGCGATTGGTGGTGGCACGAGGAGGTGGAGAGGTGGCCCAACTATATCCCTCCTGAGCCCATGAGCTCCGAGGACCCCCTGTTCCTGCTCTACACCTCTGGCTCGACTGGCAAGCCCAAAGGTGTTATGCATACCACGGGCGGCTACCTGCTGGGCGCCGCCATGACGGGCAAGTATGTTTTCGACATCCACGACGGCGATCGCTTCTTCTGTGGTGGCGATGTCGGGTGGATCACGGGCCACACATATGTCGTCTATGCGCCCTTGCTCCTCGGCGTCTCGACCGTCGTGTTCGAGGGCACCCCGGCCTATCCCAACTTCTCGCGCTACTGGGACATTGTCGAAAGGCACCAGATCACGCAGTTCTATGTGGCCCCGACCGCCCTCCGGCTGCTCAAGCGCGCCGGCGACCAGTACGTCAAGAATGAGATGAAGTACCTGAGGGTTCTCGGATCCGTAGGGGAGCCCATCGCGGCCGAGATCTGGAAGTGGTACTTTGAAGTTGTGGGCAAGGAAAAGGCGCAGGTCGTAGATGTAAGTGTGGAATCCCCTCGAGCCGTTGTGGCCTGTGACCATGGCAGGAAAGTATTTTCATATGGTGCCGCCTGCTGACCTCTCACTTCACCCGTACAGACCTACTGGCAAACCGAGACCGGATCCAACGTTATCACTCCGCTCGCGGGGGTAACGCCAACCAAGCCGGGGTCCGCGTCGCTGCCCTTCTTCGGCATCGAGCCGGCCATAATCGACCCCGTTTCTGGGGAGGAGATCCACGGGAACGATGTCGAGGGCGTCCTGGCGTTCAAGCAGGCATGGCCTAGCATGGCTCGAACGGTCTGGGGAGCCCACAAGAGGTATATGGACACATACATGAACGTATACAAGGGGTATTATGTGAGTTGACCCTCGTTGCTTTCATCAGGTTGGGCGAGAAAGAAGGTGAAGGAAGAATTCATGAGGATCCCAGAGACTGACCGACTGGATCGTTCTTCACTAGTTCACCGGCGACGGTGCTGGTAGAGACCACGAAGGGTTCTACTGGATCAGGGGTCGCGTGGATGACGTTGTGAACGTGAGCGGACACCGGCTTTCGACGTCGGAGATCGAGGCAGCGCTCATCGAGCACCACGCGGTGGCCGAGTCGGCAGTGGTTGGGGTGCAGGACGAACTTACGGGGCAGGCAGTCAACGCTTTCGTGTCGCTGCGAGAAGACAGCACCGAGTCAGTAGATGCGATCCGCAAGGACTTGATATTGCAGGTTCGAAAGAGCATCGGGCCCTTCGCGGCGCCAAAGGCCGTCTATGTCGTGCCAGATCTGCCTAAGACGCGCTCCGGCAAGATCATGCGGAGGATCCTGAGGAAGATCCTGGCGGGCGAAGAGGACCAGCTGGGCGATGTTAGCACGGTAAGTTTATGGCCCGCGCCGGAGGCGTTGCTGCTGCCTGACCCAGAGCGACGATCGTTTTACTGACCCGACCGCTGTGCGTCTCTAGCTGTCGGACCCGAGTATTGTCGCCAAGATCCTCACGATTGTGCATGACAGTCGAAAGAAGTGAGGAGGCAGAACCTATCGTTGCTTGAGGACAGACTGAGTTGGCTGGCTGGCTGGCTGTGTGGCTGGCGGGGACCACGGAGTTGCTTACGTAGAGTTATACCACCACAATGGACTGCGTTTCTACCTCTTGCGGCCGTTCCCAGCCGGGGAGGCTCGACCAATGGATACCACCAGAGCCGGATGCGGCCTTTGTGCGCATCCTGGTGCTTGACTGATATTTGCCAAGTTTCCCGAGAGGTCAACGGAGATACGAGAGCCGGCTTGCAACCTGTGGATATCACCTAGGTACCTGGCAGGCAAGTAACTACCACCCAGACCCGAGCTCGGCCGAAACGAAAGTCAAGACATTGCGGCAGCCAGCAGGTCTAGGTGCATGTGAGCATTTTTGGTACATATCCTATCGAGTGCCGTTCGGTGCCCGGCCGCCGATCCCCCTCCTCTCAACCAATCAGATACTGTCATGGGGATAAGCTCTGGGTAATTATTCGCTCTCTACAGAGCCCAGCCCAGCCAAGAAAGCAAGAATGCCACGCTGTGTGACCACCATCAACAGGACGGCATGCACGAGGGTCTGCCAAGGGGCGGGGCGGGAGCGATATGGGATGTGAGGCGGTGAGGCACGAGTTCAAGCAATCCTCGCGGGTTTCTTTTTTGTCTTTCGTCTTGAAAACACACATAGACGGGATGGTGCCCATTCGGGCCGGGACTGGGACGCTGGGGCTCACAAAAATAGCAGTCGCCGTCGTAGCAGCACAACCAGACACCGCGAGTCAAACCATATGGTTAAAAAAAGGCATGGTCGGTGGCCAACGGCGCAGCGCAGCATTGAGCCGGCAGCAAGGTCCGAAAGGATGTGGTAGTCCGAGCCAGCTGCCAGGGCTGGGACAAGCAAGTGCTGGACTCGCCCGGGCGTCTGCAGGGTCCTTTCCCGACCTGCAGGCTAGGCGCTAGGTAGGAATTTACCTTGGCCCTAGGGACCTGCGTGCTAGCGCCCGAGATGCGGTGCTCCCCAGGGAGGGTATCGCGGGGACAGGCATCAGATCGGGGGTGTGGCGTCCCACTGGCGGTATTATCTACCTACCTAGGTGGTACCTACCTACCGCCCGTGTCCAAGGCAACACAGGAGACAGCGGACAAGGCGAAATAACAAGACTCGATAGACGAGGTAGGGTCATATCTATAGCGACCGGCATCAGTAATTAAGAATCAAACAAAAGTCGTCGAGCCGATTTATGCCGCGTCCACGCCCACAAGGAAAAAATGCCCGAGCGTACTTAGTTTTCCCATCTCAGATTCCGCGCCGAGCGAGGGCCCTGTGGGGGTCCGAGACGTGGGGCGGATCCCGACCGAGCGCCTGAAACCGCGTTCCAAGGGAGTTCGCTTTGGAAGGCTTGACTCTCGAATCGGGTCGCCGACTTTGGTTCGTCTGATGTTCCTGCCCTTCGTTTCCGGACGGGTTTCCCCTTTTCTCTCCTTGGCCATGACAATGCCCAACGAGGATAAACAATAATAACAGAAAAACATGGAATGAAGGGAGGCTATGCCCAATGTTGTAGTAATCATTTGGAAGGCAGAAAGTATACGGCGCTCAGCCCGCTCCTGCTTACTGTGAAGGGCGGCGAGGCCACGAGGGGCGCCACGCCACATGCTGCTGTGCTTTGCTGCGCGGGCCAATGGAGCCTGGACTAGTGGAGGCCGGTTCGGGCGCGGGCGATTGGCTTGAGGGACGGCGAGGTGTGGGGGCGCGAGCCATTCGCTGACAAGGGGGGGCCTGGCGCCACAACGCTAAGACGCTACTTTTGTCGCAATAGCCTGTGTCGTGCATGGGCCAGGTCCCGCCCTATCGAGGCTCCCGTCATCTTGGCCCAGCAAGCAAGCAAACTCCCCGCCGCGCTTTGAATTGAGCGAACCCTTGTCTTCTTGCCTGGCCTGGTGCATCTGGTCTGGCGGGACGAACAGGGAAAAAAGAAGCAGGCACGGCACAGCCCCTTGCCCTGCCAGCCCACCTCAGCCATGGATGGGCCAGCCGAGCCGCCGTCGCACGCCGCCGCCTCGCATGCTCGTCTCGTCTCTCGTTCGCCCACGCCAACATTTGATCCCACACACACATTCTCTCATTCTCCCAGAGGCTAGTCCACACCCACGTTCGCTTGCAACCTTGATCGGTGTGCTATTTTCCCATTCTTTTTTAATCCTTCGTTGGCGTGGGTGGAGTGCGAGAAGAGCATGCAGCCGGAATCTGCAGCCTGACCCAGACCTCCCACTTTAGACAATCGCTATTGTTTAGTGGCCCACGTCCCTCGTTTTTTGTCCCCCCCCCCCCCCCCCTCCCCTTCCCTTTGGGCATCTCGCTCGCTTTTCGACTTGACCTTTCCAGCTCCGACGCCGATCCCGTCTCATTTCCTTCTCTTCCGTCCTTTTGGCCGCTCTTGGCTTTCACCGGATCAAAGTCGGCTTCAGTATATATCGCTCGGTGCTGCTTTTTTTTTCTCCCCTCCCCTTTCTCTACCCCCCTCACCTCAACTGTGTTTGCCGATGGACTGGACGACTACACGGGCCCTTCGCATCTAAGTTATGTTCCTTTCGAGGGCCCTTGCGGCCACTCTTGCCGTCTCGCAGTTCATCTCAGGTAGGTCTGGTTGCTGTCCTGGGATTTTAGTAAACATGGTTGTAGGCGTCTAGCCTGGTTAAGGGATTGCAGCTCGTAGCTTACACACACGCCGCCTTTCCTGACGAACAGCCCACTCGACGGACCGGCTACCACTGGGACATGTTACCCGCATAGACGACGCAGCCATCGACGGCGAGTCGGCGGCAGGAAGAGTACACGCCTTCTCCTCCTTCGACCTCTCCTTCGTCCTGCACGACAGCGGGCGCAAGGTCAAGCTCGCCCTCGCACCGAATCATGACATCCTCTCTCGCGATGCCGTCGTCCAGTACGTCGGCCACGACGGCGTCGTGCGCTCCGTTGAGCCCATAGATCGTATGGACCATAAGATCTACCAGGGTAGCGCCTTTGTCCAGAGGCACGGTCGCCACGATTGGATCAACGTCGGCTGGGCTCGCATCAACATGCGCAGGGACGGTGTCCGCCCGATATTCGACGGCTCTTTCAGGATCGACGGCGACAACCACCACATCCAGACCGACGAGGCATACCGCCAGACGCACATTAGGGGGGATCCGAAAATCGACTGGTCGCCCGAGGATTACATGGTCGTGTGGCGGGATTCGGATATTGGCCGGGGTTCGTACTCGTACGATGACGATGACGACGACGACGACGGCAGCGACGACAAGGCCTACGACCCGAGCCACGGCGAGCTGAAGCGTCGGGAGTTGCGCGCCCGGTCGCCGCTGTGCTCCTCGGACGGGCTGGACTTCAACGCCGATGCAACGCACCCCATCTACCAGGGGCTCGACACGCGCTCCGAGGCTGAGCGCGTCGCGGACCTGGAGTCGGACGTGAGCCTGGACCCGTCGTCGCCGCGCCAGCTGCTGGCACGCCAGGACCAGACCATGACGGGCAACGGTGCGGGCGTCAACCTCGCGGGGTCGGTCGGCTCGACAGCCGGCTGCCCGATGGCGAGGAAGGTGGCGTTGGTGGGAATTGCGACCGACTGCACGTACAGCGCGACCTTCAACTCGAGCCAGTCGATCCGGCAGCACATCATCTCCATGGTCAACACGGCGTCGCAGCTGTACGAGTCGACGTTCAACATCTCGCTGGGCATCCAGAACCTCACCATCAGCGACGCCAACTGCCCGTCCAAGGCTACTGACCAGGCGCCCTGGAACGTGGCGTGCGGCAACGGCGTGACCATCGCGGACCGTCTCAACCTCTTCTCGGCCTGGCGCGGCCTGTCCAAGGACCGTAACGCGTTCTGGACGCTGCTGTCGACGTGCAACACGGACGCGGCCGTGGGCCTGGCCTGGCTCGGTCAGCTCTGCGTCGAGGGCTCGCAGAAGTCGTCGGCCAGCAACAGCAACGAGACGATCGCGGGAGCCAACGTGGTGATCAAGACGGCGCAGGAGTGGCAGGTGTTTGCGCACGAGGTCGGGCACACGTTTGGGGCGGTGCACGACTGCCAGTCCAACACGTGCAGCGACGGCACGTCAACCAAGCAGCAGTGCTGTCCGCTCAGCGGCGACTCGTGCGACGCCAAGGGGCAGTTCATCATGAACCCGTCCACAGGCAGCGGCATCACGCGCTTCTCTCCCTGCACCGTGGGCAACATCTGCTCAGCCATGGGCCGCAGCAGCGTCAAGTCGAGCTGCCTGACCAGCAACAAGGACGTGACCACCATCACAGGCAGCCAGTGCGGCAACGGCATCGTCGAGCAGGGCGAGGACTGCGACTGCGGTGGGCCCGACGGCTGCAAGGACAACCCGTGCTGCGACGCCAAGACGTGCAAGTTCACCACCGGGTCCAGCTGCGACTTTGCCAACGAGGAGTGCTGCACCCGCCAGTGCAAGTTCTCGTCGGCCGGCACCGTCTGCCGCGCCAGCATGGGCTCGTGCGACCCGGCCGAGACGTGCAGCGGTAACTCGGGCATCTGCCCGACCAACATCTTCGCCCCCAACGGCCAGTCGTGCGGCGACTCGGGCGCCAACCTGGCCTGCGCCTCTGGCCAGTGCACATCGCGCAACCAGCAGTGCAAGACCCTCATGGGCTCGCTGACGGCGGGCAACGACACGTACGCCTGCAACAACGCCGGCTGCCAACTCAGCTGCGCCAGCCCCGAGTTCGGCCCCAGCACCTGCTTCACAATGATGCAGAACTTCCTTGACGGCACCCCCTGCCAGGGCGGCGGCAAGTGCTCCAACGGCCGCTGCGACGGCTCCTCGTTCGCCAGCGAGGTCGGCACGTGGATCTTTGAAAACAGGTGGCTCGTCATCGGCTTGTCGTCGGGCGTCGGCGCCCTGATCCTGATCGCCCTAATCGCCTGCTGCATCAGCGCCTGCCGCCAGAGAAAGTCGAAGCGCGAAAGGGCCGCTCGAGCCATCGCCGCCCGCGCTACCAAGCCGCCAGCCGGCTGGGTCGGCCCGCCACCGCCGCGGCGCTCACGCAAGCCGCCGTCGGGAGGCTCGGCAGTTCACGTGAGCGTATCTGAAGTCCCGGCACCACCCCCCGTGGCAAGCAGGCCGCCGCCATCATACGGCAGAAGCAACGATCCACGCCAACAATGGCAACAACCGGGTTCCTACAGTGCTCGGTATGCATAAGCAACTCGCGAGTTCGCCCCCCCTTTCTTATCTTGGATATTCCCCTCTGCCTCTCATCCTAGCCAGTCACGTTTCTGCATGTCGTCTTTTTCTTCTTCTCTTGGTTAGCATCATCATTGCGTCAATAATCATCATAGTATCATACATTTGCATCGGGACTGGCGTTTACTTTTTTTCCACTTGTTACCCCTTTTTTTGCTTCCTTGCTTTGTCATGACTCCTTGTGTCCTTTCTTCATGTTCTTCTTTGCTTGGGCGGCTACGGTGGTTGATACCTTTGCATGTGCAGGCACCATTCTCAGGGCAGAGAGATGTGTATGATGGATTAGGCGCTGCCAGGAACCGGCGCTATTGCCACCATACCAGGGTCAAGCTCACGTCCCGTTTCATATAAGACGATATTGGATACGTACGCTTAGCCAATGAAAAAATCACAATCATATGGTGCCATCAAACTTGTCCGTCTGTGCCATCTACCACTCTTGTAGGGTCAATACAGTAAATAGCAAAGGCAAGACTGTGAATTATGCATTTATTATACCTCGAAATTAGCCGAGGTTATGAGAAAATGAAGAGAAAGGCAAGGAGTGAAAAGCAAGACCAAAACATTGGAGAATATCCGCCACTTCTCCCGGCCGGGTATATCCGACCAGGCGCGTCAGCGACATACAGGTATCTATCTATAAGAGAAAAAATTACGATGGGGGTCACCTCATGCCGAGCAATGGAGACGACGCTCCAGCCCCTAAGACCCAAGTCGCTCCGTCCTTTGCCATCGTTTCCTCGTCACCCCCCCC
>NW_008804550.1:2794697-2804200 GCF_000145635.1 Gaeumannomyces tritici R3-111a-1
CCCCCCCCCCCCCCCCCCCCCCCCGGCCGTACCAGACCGAAAATCGAACCCGTTCTGACGGGCGGGGCAAACGCAACAACCGGTCGTGCCCCTTTGGACGCGGGCGCATTTGGCGTGCAGCGGTCGTGGCAAGGGAGGGGTGTGCCCCCAAAAGAGACCAATCGGGTCGGTCTAGCGGGCAAAAGGAAACCTGGCGTCGTGCTGGCGTAGAGTTGTGGGTACTGGCGTTGCTGGCAGCTTGTGGGCCCAGACGCGCAGTCATCCATGGAACTCACCCGCCAAGCAAACCTGACGGGAAAAAAAAGAAGGAAAAAGAATAACCGAGAGACAATCGAGTTGATGCCTCATACATTATCGTCTAGCTTTTATTTTTCTCTCTTGCAGCTTGCCGTTCCTACCTCCACCGAACCCAGCGCTTGAGTCGCCGTCCGACAGATGAGGTGTAGCCAAAAAGCCACCAGGCCCCAGGGCGGGACGCCTTGTGAGGGGGGGCCCTTGTCGCAGGGCCAACCCGAACCCATCAATGGCCGCCACACAAACAACGGCTCGGCATGCAAAGAGCCCATTGTCCTCGCCACCTGGTCTGCTGCTCGAGCGAGTGGAACGCACAATCCGCTTGTGTAGAACCCTGTGCCGAGGCCGCTCTGCCATTGTCCTCGACTGACTTGACATCAACTCAGCTGTATCTGTCTATCAGAACTGACGAGACTTGCACCAGCCAAAACGAGTCTATGCTTTAAATCTCCTAGTAAAGCACCGTATATGTGTACATCCATGGCTCGCCCGTGCTTGTTCCCAGTTTCCACAGAGATCAGACTCCCGCCCATCCCGCCTCCCAATTCATACCCTCGCATTCCCTCGTGCCCAACCTCATCGCGACCTTTTGATGTTCAAACAAACATACAGCCAAGATGAGTATGCTTGCATCAGGCAGAACACTGACGAGGCAAGAAAAGAAGACGATAACAGAGAGGGAGGAGCAATATGAGGGAAGACATGCCAGAATAAATGATAAGGGTAAACAGCCCAAAATACAAATAGATGATCAAAAATAAACCAACGCCTGCCACCCCACGCGCCGGCCCAAATCTCCTTATTTACTCAGGCCCCTTTCACCAACCAAGCGCAGCAAGAACGCTCGAGTACCCGACATTGAAACGACAAATAAGAAAGATATATATAGCAATATTGAGAAATCCGCGCGTCGGAAAACGTATGCAAAAATCGGACAAAGGAAAAATCCGTTCAAACGAGAGTCAATGCCATGTGCACGTGCACAGCTGGCCCCTTGGTCACCTAAAGCTGATCACGGCAACCTTTTGACATGATACAGTTCCATGGTTAGCTTAAGAGACTTGCAGAACGAAACAGAGGGTTGGTGGTGGGCTTCCGACTGCCAGCACACCGCCAAAGCATTGTTGGACATACCAGGCTGTTTGTTCCGTATGCCAGCTTCTGTCCGCTTGCGTCCCAGCAGAGGGAGTGGCTATCTTCGGCACTCGAGCCGCCGCCACCTGGCTTCTGACTGAGCCAGCCTGGATGCGCGATCCTGCTCCAGCTAGCCCGTGGTACAGAATACTCGCCCACTTTCCAAATGAGGATCTGGTCCGTCGTCGCGCCGGCGATAAAGGCACCATCTGGTGTAAACGACAGCGCTACCACGGGCGGATCCATGGTCATGGTCCACTTCGGCTTGTTTTCGGGCAGTCGGGCGTTCCAGATGTGTATAATGCCGTCCTCTCCGCCCGAAGCTAGTAACCTCTCGTCGTCGGCTGGGTTTGCTTTGAGCGGCTGCCACGTTAAGGATGTGATAGACCCCGAGTGCGCCGAGATTGAGCGCCGTTGGCACGACTCATCCCAGAGCTGATAGCCGCCGCGCATTGTCTAGTTAGCCCACCGCCTCCAGTGCAGCGCAACTACGCTCGCCAAAACGGAAGGAAACCCGGCAAAGAGAAAAGAAAAAGAAAAAAAAGGCAGAAAAAAAAGCGCCGAGGACAACAAAAATACTCACATCTATCCTGCCAGACTCGCTAGCTGTGGCCACCAGTTTTGACCTATGATCGAACTGAACCTGAGTGAAATTGTCGTCCTCCTTGGTGGGATACTTTTTGGCGGAGACGATCTCCGTTTTGCTGCATTGAAACGACTCAAGTACCTTGCCCCCGCAGAGTAGGAACTCATCTTCACTGATCCAGGCGGCGTCGAGCGGATTCGCGTCGATATCGTGTGTGGCAAGGCTGTACGAGACCGTGTTGGAGGCCCGCGAGTCGAAGACAGTAACAATGGCACCGTCATTGTCGGGGGCGATGGCGAGGATGGACGAGTTGTTGGGGTTCCACTTGAGCTTGATGATGGGCGGCTCGGCCACGTCGAAGCGCAGCAGCTGGGAGCCGTCGGCAGCCCAGATGCTGATGCGGGCCTTGTTGCCCGAGTCGGTCGCGATGGCCACGGCGGTGCCGTCCCAGTTCCAGGCCATGGCTGTGACCGAGGCATTGGGCAGCACGTCGTCCTCCATGATGCTCTCGAAGGGCTGGTTGCACTCGGCCGTCACGTGGCCGGTGACGGGGTCAGGGGCGGCTGGACGCGAGATTGTCCAAATGCGGGCTAGCGCATCGGTTCCGGCAGCCGCCAAGACAGATGGGTCGCTGGGGCTCCACTCGCAATGCAAGACGATAGGGTTGTGCTGGGCTCGAGTAGGCGTGCCGTCTGCTGGCGGCGTCGCTGGCCGCGCCGCGCCAGGCGCCGCTGCGTCGTCGGCCGACATGCTCAGGAAGATGGTGGCTGGAGAAAGCTCGTCCACCTTGTCCACCTGCGTTCCGTGGTCTGCGCCGAATGTCCTGGTCGCTGGCGGCACCACCTGCTCCACCTCGAGCGGAGACGGGTAGGCATGGTTGTTGTCGGTGCTGTCAATTTCCATGGCAGTCGTCGCATCAGCCGTCGCCACCCCATTTTCACACCCGTTGCTGAGCCTCGCCCGCTTGACTGGAGGCGATCCATTCGTCAGTTGCAGCTGTCGCTTTCGCGTGTTTTCAGCCTCCTCCACAGGAGGCTGCACCTCGTCGTCCTCGTCGCCTGTTGCATCCTCATCCTCGTCTGCCACAGTTGCTGGTGCTGCTGCAGATTCTGGCCCCTGCTCCGGTGCTGCTGCCGCCGGTGCTGCTGTCGCCGGTGCTGCTGCTGCTGCTGCCGCCGAGTCAAAAACTACTGGTGCGGGTTGCTGTTGCTGAGGTGGCTGGATGACCAAAGGGCCAAACACCCCGCGTGAAACCTCCTCGGCCGTTGCTAGCGCGTTTCGAGGAGCCTGCACCCAACTGTCAGTCGTGACCCTGCCGAACGGGCCAGATTTGGAAGATACGATTTCCGCTTGGACTTTGGGGGGATTTTAATTTTTTGCCCCTTCTTTTGCCGCTAGCCTTCAACATCGGTGGAATGAAATCCCCACCGATTTCGAGGCGTGCAGCAGCGGGTCCGAACCGCACCAAACAGGACGGGAGGCAGTGTGGGAGAGCGGGAAAAAAAGAAGGCGAAAAATCGGGAGAGGGAGGAAAGTAGAGTACCAACATACCTGCTGCGACTTTTCGAACTCCCTTTCGAGGGCATTGTACAGCAGCCCGTTGTTCACGACCGAGACCAGCGCATGGCTTTTGACATGCTGCGCAAAGTCAAAATGCCGGTGTGGCTCTCGGACATGCCACTCCTTCTGGAATTTGGCTGCGGTTTCTCGATAGTCTGTCGAAAGGCGAGAGAAAAAAGCCACGGGGTGCGGTCAGTCTTGCGCAACCGACGATACCCACATTGCCGCCGAGCCAGGCGAGCGGGAAAAAAAAAGCGTGACCAGAAAAATCTACTGCCAAAGCACTCAAGACACCACGTGGATACTCACTTCCTTCCAAAAGATACCTGGACGGCGGGGGAAGAACAAGCAAAGACGGTCAGCTGGTGAGCTCAAGGGCTCTGCTGGGCGCAGCAGACGGGAGTGGCGAGGCGATCGAGGGCGGTACGGGCAGGACACGCGAAAATGTGCGAGGCGGCGGCCGCGGTGGTCGCGGTGGTGATGGGCGGAAAACGTACCTCCAGACAAGAAAGTTGACCCTGTCCGAGTCGAGAAATTCCTTCATGGTTGCTGGCCGAGCGGGCGACGACGGCGTTCAGGCAAAGGCGCGCGCTCCTCGTTGGCGCGGATGGGGCTGTTCGGGCGTCGCGGGCGCGGGTTCACGGTCTGTCTGGTGTTTTTGTCGAGGAAGGGAAAGCAGGTGCAGGTTCCATTCAACGATGAAGAAAATCCAAGACTCAATCCAAGTGGATGTTGTTTTTAGGCGACGGACCAGGCCAGCTGCCCGGACCAACCCACCCCAGCCAGACCAGCCCAGGGCGGCGCCAGCAGCGCAGGCGCAGCGCGCAGCAGGCACCTCCCCGTACTGTGCCAGGGAGGGTGCCACCCAGGGGAGGGCCAGGATGCCGAGGGCCACCCCAATTGCCTAACGCCCTCACGGACCAGGTTGCTTCCCATTGGCCGCGCGTGCTCCGGAAGATCCATCCAGTGGAAGGGTTGCTCGCACAAGGCGAATGGCTCCGGGTACGTACCGTACCCGCCAAAAGTGGGCTAGCATGGCCCCCCCCTGGTCTAGGACTGCTGGTGTCGAACCGAGTAGGGACGGACAGCGTCCGCCAGGCCGGTCGGCCACACACACTCAAGCACGCACAAACGCCCGCGCACCCCAGGAGCTAGCAGCCAGGCACAAACTGGAGAGCTGGGTTGCGCCGGTCTCCCATCAGGGCCCCCCCGCCCGCCGCCCTTTTCGTGTCCTCGTTGGCTTCCGTTCGGCCCATCTATGCTGCCACCCCCAAACCCCCAAACGGGGCCATCTCAAGGTGTAACTTCACACGGGACGATTGAAGATGCATCTGTGGCTGGCTGGGATCTGAAAAAAGTCGGGTTGAGCGTGCATATTTAGGCTCCATCAACTTCTGTTCAGTATTTGCCAGTGTTTTACCAGCCATCTCTGCTCTGCTGCTCGGCGTCCGCCTTGAATCAATCAATCCGACGATGCGGCGGCGGGTACATCTATCCGTTCCATCGGTCTCTCCCCACAGCGGGTGGCAAACCCGCAAACGAGGAGGTCATGCGGCGATGGTGGACAGAAAAGAATGGGGTGACAAAAGAAACGGGAAATCCCAAGGAAAATAATAGGGAAAAAAAGAATACAATTAAGGGAAAGGGTAGCCTAAGCCCTGCCCCTGTCACCTGCAAACTCACTCAAGGGGCCCACTTTGAGCTCGACCCTCCCAGTCTCCTTGGACGTCCCCTAGCCAAGCTTGCCAGTCTATTATTGTGCCTGGCACACACGTTCGATGCCTCTTTCTTTCCTGGCGTTGCCACCGAGCGACAGATTTGAAACTACCAGATTGTCTTCGGTCGCAGGTATCTTGTATCTTGTATCTTGTATCTCGGGTCTCAGCTCCTGAATCCCCCCTCCTGCAAGGCAAAAACAGATTCGTGCGCGTGTGCACCACAGCACCACCCGCAGCCTTGGTGCGAAAGCGGAATGGTGCGTGTGCATCATGCATCCGGGTAGGGACTTTGTCCCTCCCAGGTATCCGTATGTACAACTGGGGATCCATCCTCCTGTGTGCGCTGGGACGCACGGGCAGTCCTTACTCGGCACTCCGCCGCTGCAGCCTCCGGGGGCCAGACGGGGAACAGCCAGCAGATGATGAGTCTCCAGTCATTGGTCCACACACCCATGGCACCCCAACAAAAGCCCACAATAGGCGTTTGCGAGCCGCTTGCCTGGACTGAGTGAGGGCGGCGCCTCGCCAGTGACCTCAGGCACGATCGATCTTTGCACCAGGCCGCCCGACTTCATCTCACGCAGCAGAGCCTTGCTTAATTTAGCCTTGGTCGCTCGGTGATTTCGTCAGGGCCTCGCGGCGTGTGTAGGGTGCTGCCATGACCAGGAGAGCTTTCACCAAGCCATGATTCGGATCGACGCACGGGGGGTTCGTTCGGGTACCGGTGCGAGACCCGCGTGAGATGAAGTGTGAGGCATCTACCGCAAATTGCGAATAGGTCACGTACCGATACGGCCGGGGTACAGGTCAAATCGCGTGCCTGCGAACCAGGGAAGGTGGGGACGCCAACCAGACCTGGCGCCCATGTCGCGCTTTTTTTTTGTTCCTTTTTCTTCCTTCCAGATCCCGATGTGCCAGCTCATGAAGACTGTCCTGATCCTACAATCCGAGATAACTGTCCACTGAGCTCTTTGGCCTCCCATCAATATCCATGTTGCGAGGAGCGTTGTGCGCAGATAAAGTGACACTGGTGGGCGTTGGTCTGGGATTGGACCTTTTTTCTCCTTTTCCGAGCTTTTTCGCATGTCTGACCCGACCCTGTTTTTCCTTGGCAGCCGATTCCTCGGGCACTTCGGATCTTTTCCAACTTGCCCGAAACCGTGGTCAAGCCAGCGTCACCAGGCTTTGGAGGCATTACAAGCGACATCGATGCCTTACATTTTGGCGTTATCTAGACGCCGTGTCTCGATTCGCACGACGATGAACTCCAGCCTGCTTGGGGGCTTGGGAAAGGATTTTGTCGTGTGCGGCAGCGTCGAAACGGTCCAGATCATCGCCCATTTTTGCCCTCACTCGCAAACGTGGTGGGGATCACAAGGATGCACCCGCCCAACCATGGTTCATCCCTGGGATCCACCACGGCGGGCAGACATCTTGGTCTCAGGACTAGACGGTGCCGGGGGCGCTGGCCGGAGCGATAGAACAAAACACGACCATTCCACACACACATTAAAGCCCCGACGCCAACCTATTTCAGGGGGACGCCAATGGCACGACGTGCAGTTAGGTGGCTTTCCACGCTTCCACACGCCATGCAAGGCGGCATCCAATTGCCTTTGGAGGGGTGCTTTGGGCAGGCAAGTCAACTGGGCGATGGACGGCAAGCTGGCTATCAGGCACCAAGCATCAGCCACCGCCTTGCGCAGAGGCACACATGTACCTATGCAGCCAGACACATGCGCACCGAGTATTGCGCCACTGGCGAATCGAGGTCCTCGAAATGCTCGAACTTTGGCCCAAAGCTGCAAATAAGCGACGATTGTTCAGACGCACTTCCTCTTGACCGCCTGGGCTCGTTTCCCCACACCACCAACAGGCCCGGGCTTGATACTGGGCCACTAGGCTCCGGCTCAGGGCTCCATGTCTTAGCAGTTGATGATGTGGCACCTATGCGCGGCGGCAAGGACCACCACCACAGCAAATGCCACCATCACTTACAGGAGCGCTATGGAGCAGCCATGCACGTGTGGGCAGGCTGAGAGAGATGCCAAATGACGTTCAAGCCGGGCAGCGGATAGCTTTAGACGCAGATGGTAGGCATGTTAGAAGCCGGAGAAGGATAGAGTCAGTCAGAACGAGTTCGTCGACGCGGCATGAAAGCTTCAAATGACCTGCCTGCCCCTCGCTGGGATGACACTGGTCCACATGTGCGGAGGAGTTACAGCCACAGAACCCCCCATGGCATGTCAGCATTTCCTGCAGCCCTGCACCAGGGTCGGTCCTCGATATGGCTGCTTCGAGTGTGGCCTAGGGCATGAGTCCAAGGATGGGCGATGACATTAGACAGCCGGTGGACGATGGGAGTGGCAAGCCGGAAGTGCTCATTCGCTCCATACTAGGCATCTAAAGTAAAAAGACTACACACTGGTATGACGGTGGAGCCTGGCATCTGGACTGGCACGATCTAAGTAATAGGTATGCGCCGACAGATAGTATACGCCTTGCCTTGGACTTTTTGGACTGGAAACCATTCCATCGTGGCAGCTGAGGTTTTGCAGCATCGAATGATGTCATCACGTGACCAACCCACCACAACCGCCGTTGGATGGGACCCTGGTTTGTGAGCACCTGAGCCTTCCTGAACGAAGCAAAAAAGGCAAGAGATGTACATTGGCCAAGCGCGCGCGGTGCGATTGAAGCGGTCATCACGAAGAAGCATTTGCTCCCCGTCCAATACACGCCGTGCTTCGCTAGCACGACCTACCTTCCCGCCGACGGGAGCGACCAGCGAAGGCAGCCGTAGGCCTAGCACAGAGGTCAGCTCGGCACCGCGGCCGCAACAGCAGCAGGCTTAGCAGCGGCATCACAACCCCGGACGCCATGCCGCCCCGAATAAATATCCCGCCAGTTACCCGCGCCCTGCTCGTCGCGCTCGTGCTGCAGTCGGCCCTGAGTGCCGCGATCCGCTACCGACAGTGGTCCGCCCACTCCGACATCGTCATCCCGTACCTCAACCTGATCCCGCAGCTGTCGCTCGTCTACCCCTGGACCTTTGTAACCACCACGCTGGTTGAGACCAACCTCGTCACCTTCGCCATCGCCACCGTCACCCTGTACAATGGTGGCCGCTACCTGGAGAGGGCCTGGTCCTCGAGGGAGTTTGCCAAGTTCCTCCTCATCAGCTCTCTCGTCCCCAACTTCCTCTGCTTCGCCGTCATGTTTACATTCTTCATCTTCACCCAGAACGAGCACTGGACGTACGTACTGCTCGCCTTTCTCGAACCACGTACCCCTCCTGTGCCCTATGACCCTGGCCATTTCCGAGCAGGGGGGCGGGGGGCAAGCCTGGCTCTCTAGGATTCGTTTCGCTAACATGGCACACTTCATCCCCGTCTAGTCTCTCGACCATTGGCGGCACTATTCCGCTGCAGATCTCCTTCCTCGTTGCCTTCAGCCAACTGGTCCCGGCCCACACGGTGACTCTATTCCGGGGCATCGTGTCCCTGCGCGTGCCCAGATTCCCCATCCTATACGTCGGCGTCATCACGGTCCTCTCGCTCACGCCAATGCTCACGAGCGCCTCCTTCTTCCTCACCATATTCGGCATGCTCACGAGCTGGACCTACCTGCGATTCTACAAGACGGCGTTTCCCGACCTAGACTCGTCGCAGTCGGCGTCCCTCCGCGGCGACGCCAGCGAAACGTTCGCATTTGCCGAATTCTTCCCGGGGCCGGCCAAGCCGTTCGTAGCGGGTGTCTCGGTGCAGGTGTTCAACGTCATGGTCGCCCTGAGGCTCTGCAGCCCCTTCTCGCAGGCCGACGTTGCCGCGTCGCGCGGCGACGGTGGGGCGTTCCTGCAGCGTGGCGCCCCCGGGGGCGCGAGGGCGGAGGCCGAGAGGCGGCGGGCCGTCGCGCTCAAGGCTCTCGACCAAAGGCTCCACGCGGCAACCGCGCACGCCGCCTCGCGGCCGTCCGGCGGATCGTCTCACCAACAGTCTCAGCCCGCCGCCGTGGCGACCACCGGACCTACTGTGCAGAGCCAGCCCCAACCCAGCGCCCAGACAGCCATGACGTCTCCGCCGGTGCTTCTGGGCGAAACTAACTACGTGCCCGAGCACGAGTCGTCCGAGAAGCATGGGCCATGAGGTCAATCGGTTCCTCTAGCTGCCTCTTTCTTGGGCCAAATTCCATCTTGCCCGCAACCCCCCCCC
>NW_008804550.1:2804761-2867497 GCF_000145635.1 Gaeumannomyces tritici R3-111a-1
CCCTCATCTCACTCCATACCTCTTGCTCCGGCTTGGGCTCGACTTTGATCAAGGTCTTGGCTGCCACCGCGAGTATTGCTAGCTGCTCGCACGCACTGTTGGTCTGGTATTGGCGTCACCCGCACCCATGTGCACAAGGGTGGCCTTCGGTGCGCACAGTGTTTCCATAACATGACTTTGAGCGGTCAAAGAGGCAACCCCCAACGGGTTGTCCAAGGATCGGAGGCGATATACAGGGCTATCCGTTTGCATACCCGCCTTTGTTTAGGCATAGCAGTTTTGCTTCTTTCATCTTTCTTCTCTGATCTTCGGGGCGGGCTTAGACCATGGTTTATCGGATAGAGACTCTGGCGTTTCTCTCAGCGTCACCCGTTGTTTCTGGCTTGCGGCATGGACAATGGCAGAGTGCAAGGGTTCGACTGGTCAAGCTCAGTGTTGGATGTATGTTGAGTTTACAAATGTCTATGAAGCAGTCATGGACAAGCTCGGTTGGTCGGGCTATATCATCATATAGGAGGCAAAAGGTGATTACTCGAGCCACATCAGGTCCGAAACTGGAGAGTTTCTCGTCTGGTCTTGGTTACGCAATTGCATGCAACAATCTCTAGCACCCCCTTCCCACGTCCCAAGCATACATCGAGGTGTTTTCTTGATGGCGGATTTCATGCGTTGGGGGGATATAAATGGAGATCCCGCCCGCCTAGTCCTTAGCTCAGGCGACGGAGGAGCAGCAGCAACCCTGCACAGGGAAGCACCATCACACAGGCCGTTGCATAACTGAGAGATGTGTCGGTTTGCGCTACCCTCCATCGCTTCGTGCGGGCAGCCCTCTGTCTCTCCTGGAGAGCACGTCGCACGCAGTCGGACAGCGCCTGTCTCATCGCGAGTGTGCCGCCCGGTCCATGTCATCTCTCAGCCCGAGCGGCTGGACCGAGCCATGGCGGGGTCTGTGGCGGTAGGGTTTAGTGGATCCGGAAGGGGAGCTAAAGTGGCGGCCGAGGAAAGCCCGCATAAGAAAAATAAAGATAACAGGCGGTGGAAGGACATGAAAAAAAAAAGGGGGGGGAGATGACGGGACTAATAACGGGTAGATATATGGAGCGAATACACGATGACGTACGGCTTGGTCGCCCACTTGTACCTTTCTCGCCTGGGGGCACCTTGTCGACGATGTCACGTGACGAGCATGTTTGGTGGTGCCTACGGCCGTTGCCAGCCGAGTCCGCCGAATGGGTGCCGAAACAGTAGGCAAACAGCCAATTTCGGACAGCCAGCGGCGGAGGAGTAGGAGGAGGAGGGGCAACCTCGTGCGGCCCCGCTAAATCTGGCACGGAAGAAACAAGGGGCCTAAAAGCGGGCTCCGTGGTTTATCCATGCGAAAGAAAAATGGCAAAAAAAGCGGCTTGCAGTCGAGAACCCTAGAAGATGGAGAGAGTGCAAGCGAGGGACGGGGGGTTAAAGGTTGAACGTCTCGGGAAGCATGGTGGTGGCGGTCACAGCAATGCTGCTTGCTACCCCTCCCCCGGGCCACCTACCCACCACCCCAGGCGTTTGATTTCTCGATTCCCGCACACCCGCCTCCCTGGCGCTGGCCGGGGGGCTTGCCTGCTGTCTGTCTCTGGGTCACTCGCTGCATCATCCGAAATCTTTTTCTGGCGATTTCCTCTCTCCCCTCTCTAAAATGCCCGCACGGGAAGGTTTGAGATGCGCCGGGTCTTTGCTAGCGCACAGTGGCTGATTCGCAGATATTGGACAAGACGTCCACCTCGTCGGGAGATTTAGGGATCTGTATGTATGAATACAGTTATGCAGCAAAAGTCTGTTCCATCTTCACAGTGCACCCGCTAAATAGCAGGTTTTCAACTAACTTTTAAAATTCACCAAAATATACTACAAATGTTGGTAGGAGTCTGGTACTCCTGTTAAACGGCTCGGAGATCTCCTGTAGAGGGTGAACAAAGATCTCTATGATCTGGGGAAAAGTCCTATTATTGTGCACGAAGAGGAAGGAATCTATCTGCCAGAAGAAGGGCACAGGATTGCCCGTTATATGCACAGGGACGATCACCCAAAAGGGTGGTTCCCTGCTCTGCCTAAGGCAGATAGTGTTGGCCCGTGCGGGACCCGGAGGATCCCGGAGCCCTCGTAACAACCTCTTCTCTCTGGATCGCACGCGCACAGAAATGCTGTTCCAACAACAAAAGAAATAAAGTAAAAAGTCGATTTTCAATAACACCAGCTACGCAACGTACTAATTTTATTAGATAGAAATACATTTTTGTTAAGTAATTGCGGAATAAAAAAGATTATTTCCGGGATACAGTGCGAATGCAATTTTAGTATGGCGTACATACAGTGCGAGGTTTTTCGAAATGCAATGCAATGCAAAAAAATTATTTACGCTTTAATTAAGTACAAAATGGTAAATTTAATGCTTTTATCGTATATAAAATACCTCCGTTTATTTAGTTAACTCATTGCTAGACTTGTAGCATTTTTTGTTGATTTTTTAATTGTTTTTAAAAAAGTGCGTGTTTTTGCGCTTAACTATGGTGCACTGTACACCTGGGAACAGACTTTTGCTGCATGACTGTAGAGCCTTCGGTACCTTTTTTACTCTTTCGTTTTTGTTTGACCGCCGCCAGCGGGGTCTCATATAGTCCTACCATCCCCCTCCCTGGCCATGTATCCCTTAGTGCTCCCTCAAGCCGGCCAATCCATTTTCCAACGCCGGCCAAGAAAGCCGTGATTGCCCGCACACGCCAAACTTGGAGCCAGCGGACACGAGTGACGTGCGTGCATGCACACGGGCGCACGGGGAGGAGGAAACAAGAAGGCCGTGCTTCGGGTGACAACGAGGGATCTGACTGCAGATGTCAGCACACTATGGTTGCACGACATGTCCATGCAGAACAAATATTCTTCTGGACCGTGTCTGATTTCTCAATCTTTTATGGTCTTTTTTTTAAAAAAAAAAAAAAATTTGCCTATTTCTTTGCTCCATAGCCTCCTGCTACCAAGGGCCGCCATTTTCTAGAGGACACTATGCGTTCATGCACCACATCGGCGTCTGTTCCGTCATGCTTCATCGACGCCAGTGTGATATACAACGTCGCCTAGGTTGCCATCTCGGATATCGATGGATTTAACGGACACATACACACGCACTCACACACATTCGCACACACACTCACACCTCACACTTAAATGCGCAATACACCCACACTAGGGGCAAACAACCAAAGTGGCACAACCCGATATAGCCGTCCGTCCAGTACATGCACACCGCCGCTCTACAGACACGCCTCTTATATGCGCGCTAGCCCTAGTCGCGGTTGCAAGCAGGAAGCAGTCCATCCATACACGAGGGAGTGGGGGTGGGGATAGGTCCGTAGTACACGTGTGTGTGATAATGTAACTTCAAAGCAGGCTGCCGTGGCGGCTTGTTTCGAGCTTCTTCCGTCATCTGGAGCCAGGACGGCCCAAGCAAGGGGCGCAAAAATATGTGCCCCAATTCTGTGTCGATAAGGGAACGCACGTGTGGGCACGTGTGGGCACGTGATTTTGAAATGTGATTTTGAAATGTGAACCTTTGCCGTCGGTTAGCCGACAGAGTGACCTCAAGGAAAAAGAGAAAACAATGGCAAAGTACGTGCGCGATAATCGAATGGCACCACGGAACAAGAGGGAAGAAAAAAAGGTCTGTGCGGAAAAGTTCTTTCCTTCAACCAGGGCAAGCCCTCAGCCATGGCTGTCCAGAGCCAAGACCATGGGGTGTCCCGAGCAGAGGCTCGCGTGGAAACGGCCAGAGTGACGGGGTGCGCAAGGCTGGTTTTCCCACCTGCGGAAGCACACACCTTGGGACCTACCGAAGCTGGCTTAGCCCAGCCTGCGTTGACGCCGCCAACCAGGGGGGTGTGTGGGCCTGGAGCGTGGGGCTGGGCGGAGTCTCGAGCAGGGGCGTGAGGGTGTGCTGGGCGTGATTGTCGTCGGTAATATGCCAGTGAAGGGTGCCGAATGTAGACGAGACCTTGGGCAGGGCGGGCGTTTGCGGCCTCTGCTGTGTAGGCGGTACGCGGCCAGGGCGCGTCAGCAGGGTGTGCCCGGCCGGTGATGCAACCAGGCCCGGGGAGGCACTTGCTTGTTTGGCTTGGCGCTGACTGCTGAGGGCTGGCGAGCTGCGAGCCCCGCCAAGGGGTGGGGTGCAAGGGTGCCACCACACGGCCCACACCACAGCACAACCCCCCCGTGGCTTCTGGGCGTCTCGGCGCCTGGCTTGTTCGGATGTCCTTGTCCAATGTTTGGCTTTGGCTGCGAGCGGGCCACATGCCGGTGACCAAGGGTCTCCAAGGGTGGCTTGACCGATCACCTTGACTGCATCCTGTTTGTGTCCTGTGAGTGGTTGCTGGCGTTTCCCAGCGTGGAGTTGCCAGCAAACACCCCCCTCGAGGCCTTCTTCTTCTTTTCATCTCCACCACACCCCAAACAAAAGCAAGCAGGAAAAGGACGCACAGAGTCGGCGGCCCCGTGATGGTCCGAGGCCAGCGATGGGCCGTGCTGGTGGCTGCGTGCCATCGCAAGCCGCACAAAACACAAAGCACAAAAAACCCAGTGCCTGCTAGTCCCCCAACGCCGGCCTTGAAATACCCGCGGCGGGCGCCTGTAGGGAGGCCGGGTATACAAACGCACGCCAATGTCTGAATTGTGGCATTTGCGAAAGGCGATTGGTGGTTGGCTGCTGAGGGTTCGCACAAGCGTGAGTCGCCGGGCCTGAGTGGCAGCGTCTGGCCAAGCTGGCCGGTCTCGCTTTGGCACAAAGGGAAAAAGGCCTTTGCCTAATGCACCGTCCGCATCTCGACACTGGCCGTTTGATGTATCGCCCTCCGCCCTCTGGATATTAGGTACCTACCTAAGGTGCCTGCATACTGGATGGGCATGGGCGGACAGACGGCGGGTGGGCAAAATAGCCTGCGCCAACCATCCGGAAAGTAACCGGACGAAACAAGAGATCACATCCACGTCCGGCCACAACCCCAACTCGTCCCGACGGGGAAATGATGGCACGAGGGCGGGGAGGACCTTTGTCAGCAACGGGGCCACGAACCAAGTGGCAGCCGCCGCGAGCAAAGCCTACCCTCCCTTGCTTCCGCGCAGTGCCTGCCAGGCCTGCCACGTCCATCATTTGATTCCCCCCCAAGATCGGGCGTGCAGCCAAGACAGTTATTGCACAATCCCGAAGCCGCGACAATCACCACTGCTTTGCATGCGTGCCCACCACACTCTGCGCTTGTTGGCAAGGAATTTTTCGCAGCCATGATCCGTTGGAGGACGATGCTGACTCCTGCGAGGCTAAGGGGTACCTGCCTGCCCCAGGCATCCAGGACTGCTAACTATACACAGTGTGATAAGCCAGTGTGTAATTATTGGCAAACGTGCAGACAGACCACGTGCACAGTGATGCTATCAGCACTGTTCACCCGCCCGCCCGAGAGATGGATGTCTTTGCGATCGGGAATAATCGACGTGGCTGGGATGGTGTGTTCTGGGCTGCTGCTTGGGCCGAGATCCTTTGAGTGCTGTCCCTTGGGTTTTCCGCTCCACCCCTGCCCCCCTCCCCCCTTTTTGATTTGATTCCCCCTAGGTCTCGGTCGAAATGACCTCAGGTGGCTCCCAACGGTGGGCTGGTCGGTAGATCTGCCCCAAAGGATCACACACCCCTCCCGCCTGCGTTTTGGGTCAATCAATCTGGGGGAGCTTGCTGCGAGCTTGGTTCCTCCGTGTCCTACCCCTTCCCACTCATTCTCCCTGGCTGCTTGGTGGGCGCAGGCGGGTAGGTGGGCACGGGGGGGGGCGCGAGGGCGCCTCCTGCCTTGCAAGCACTTTGGTGGCGGCTCCACAGCGAGTCGCCAAGCCGCGAACCCGCAATTTGGAGATGAGGTGGCTAAAATAATACGCCGGAATTGCCTGCCAGCGCCTCGGCAGGCACGCCAGGGCACACCCATCTTTCAGGCCATAAACTCGCGGATAGGACGAACTATAAAATCACCAGCAGGCTTCTAGAACTCTGTTTGTTTCATCACCCCCCTCTGGCTGGCTTTTGGCCTTTGGTGGCTGGCGTTACTTGCCAGCGCTATTCTAATCGGTAGATGCGGCTTGTTCGATTGGTCGCATCATCCCCAGACGCGGCCGAGCGCTCGCCCTTCCCGACGCCTCGCGCCATCAACCAATATGGTCCAAAGATCAGGACTCACTCCATCCTAGATGACCACGAGTCATTGCTGCGCGTTATATCTCAATTTTTCTGTTGAGGACGTCGTGCCTCGAGAGCTCACGTCGAGCCGAATCGACACTCATTTGGCCTCCAATGTTCGAGGAAGCGCCCGGCCGTACTCTTTCTCTTGCCTTCATTTCCGAGCCTCAGCGATAAGAAGGCTGCGTGTGAGGAATCAATTGTGACGCGAGATTATCCTGCCTGCCCCCAGCTCAGCTTGACAGTCGCCGCCGGCTGCAACCTCGACTTTCTGATGGAGCCCACTTGGGCTGTTTCAACCACGCCCTCGCTACGAACGCAACACCAGCGTCAGTGCGTCCCTGGTGGGCGCCATGCCGGGTTAAGCGGGAAACCCCCCTGGACTCTCAAAACTCCGTGCTACGGTTCCGTGAACAGAAAGTGCCAAGGGAGAAGGAAAAGCACAGCCCGAGAATGATGCATGCCTATTTATACAGATTTGTCCGGATCTAGGCTGTAGGTATATGCTGCGTACAGATAGCGCGATCGAAATGCTCGCTCCGAACCGAGCGAGGATGAAAGCTTGTATCACCAGCGTGTGGCAAGCGCAAATGACAAATATGATAAATGTAAACAGGAAAGGAAGCGGCAGGAATAAACAAAAGACTGTTGATAGAAACAAACTCGTCAATGATGAGATGGCGAGTTCGCCTTCGGCAGCAGTTCACATGCTTCGTGCGACCCTCCACGAGACTGAGATCGACTTGTCTGTGACATTCATGGATGAGACAGCGGCTTGGTCCCCAAATTGCTGATGTGGCGGGACTGCTGGCCAGGTGAACTGTGGCTGGTATGGTAGTTTTTGGAGACTCGCACGTTGAAATGATCAACGGCCGTGCTCCCAGCAGGTCGCCACCCTTGGGCTGGCACTCTACCACTAGCGCTGCGCGGCAGGGTTATGGCGTTGCCGTCTCCCCTCCCCTCCCCCTTGGTTGCCCCGACCCGGCTCAGCGAGGGAGTAGGGTGTGCTGGCTGGCTGGCTGGCTGGCTGGCTGGGCGTCGGGCTGTACGTGCACGCCCCCTCCCTTCCCTCCCTACTCCAAACAGCGGTACCTCGCAGTACTCGGAGACCCCTGAGGGACTTTCCCCCCGCCCTCGGCTCCAACCCAGAAAGGCCCAGCATGCGCTGACGAGACGATGCATGCACGCGTGTGTGGGTGGGCGCGACCAACTTTCTGTGCCCACGGGTTTGAGGGGGCGGGCCTCAAGCGAAAGGCCCGACAAAGCCCACCAGCTCTTGCCGACCCAACGCACTGAGCCGGGTTGTTTGCCGAGTTTTCTCTCTGGAGTGATGTTTTCTCTTCTTTTTTCTGACTGGATAGGTTCGGCAAACACACGACATTCTCATTTCGCTCCCTCTCCTTCTCAGCCGTCACCCTGACAGTGAAGCACAGTGTGATCGATCGAGTCGCCGGTCGGTCCCCTGTCCCCCCTCCCATCCCCTCAGGAAGCCCACACATTAGGCGTCTAGTCCGGTACGTGGCACCTGGCCGACCTGATTGCCGTCGCCCGCGGGCAGCAAAATTGGGATGAAACGGGAACGGTAGGCGCCAGCGCTTTGGAACGTGTGTGTCCTGCGGGGATCCGCCCTGGCGACGAGAAACAAACTGATCAAATGCAGCCCGACCTGAGGTGAGATGACACGGACGTGCTAGGTTGCGGTGCCACACACGCTCGCCAACAGGCGACGGGCCTGGTGAGGGGAAGGGGGAAGGAGGCTTCCCATGAGGTATTCGGGAGTCAACCCAGGCCCCCACGCGACACCACGTGCACGTCCCCTTCTGCAAAAAGAGCGCTGGGGAGTGCATCGGCAAAATTTAGCCACATGTCGGATACTTCAAAAGCATATGAAGGGTTGATCGCATTGTGGTTTTTTCCTTTTCTTTCAATTCGTATACTTATTTATTTGTGTTATTTGTGGTTGCTTTTGCTTCTTTTACATATAGTCCTCATCAAGTTCCTCTCGATTTCAATCATATACGCTGCTGCGTGCTTTCGCGTTCATGCTATCTCTGCCCCCGGTGGTATACTAAACCACATCGAGACCATCAACGGAGCCTCAGCCCTGGTTTACGCTATCCTGTCATCGGTCCAGGCTGACCACATGTCGACTTTCAGACGTCGCGAAGGCAGTGCCTGGCCACTGGACGACCGGCTGAGCTAGGCAGATTCAACCCTCAAACGTAGATCGAGAATAGTGACTATTCTAGCTGCAACCTTGCACGGAACGGGAATGAAGTCATAGTTAGCCGGTTGCCCTACAACGGATGAAAAGTATGGGTCATGATGATGTGCTTTCGCTTCTCGCCTTTGCAAAACCACATGGTGTTGCCTTTTTGTCGGGGCAATCCATCTCTCCTTCAACGAAACGCCGGCCAAGGAAGACAGCCACACAGTTAGCCAGGCCAGGCACCTGTCTTTGTCATAAGCTTTATCTTTAAACGTGACTTGCAGTGGCAGCATCCGAACAGACCCGCCAACGAAGCACATTACCTAATTCGCTAGATCGTCCCGTGTCCGTTCCTCGGAAGTTCCACCGCATATCCTTTAAAAGTGGGACAGACAGGGGCCCATGCTGGGAGGGTGGACGGACCACCCCGAGGCGTGGCTGTTATGTCGGCTGCTCTTCAGACTAAAATGGGAAGGAATGTCGGTCGCGCCTGCTGGGTAAGGGGACTTTCCTTTTTGAGGGGCGGCCTTTTTTGAGCGGCTGCCAGTTTTCCCCGTCGTCGTTTCTCTCTCCATGGCGCTTTCCTCCTCCTCCATCCTGCCTCTCCTTTTTTTTTTCCTCTATGCCATTGTCCCCTGCGCGACTGTCTCCTCACAGCGCGCCTGCATTCCTCCCACCCAAGCAAAGCAAGTCGTCGGTTTGCATTCACATCGCATCACCGACCACCACAAAGGCGGCTTTTTTTACTTTCTTTTTGGATTGCCTTTTTTCCCCCAGTCAACGGCGTCTCCTCCCGCCCTTGTGTCCCTTGTTTGCCGCGCTCGTGGCTTGCAGCGCCCACACGAGTCCGCGCTTCTGCCTCAAGCTGCCCAGCATCGTCAATCAGCCACGACGTATTATCTTTCCTGTTCTTTCTAATTCTATCAACGTGAAGTGGCTGAACGTTGACTGAACGTTACCTCCGATACCGAAATAATTCCTGCCGACAATTATCCCGGCGGGCTTTACCGGCTTGCGCACCGGCTTGATCGCATACTTGTCGGTCTTTGAAAACGCGATAGGGCAGATAGTCAGCCAGACCCAACCTCAGGGATCGAAGGCGTTTGGGAGGACCGCCCAGAGTCTCAACCTTGCCCACAACCGCGATGGCGGCACATCGCCCATCTCCCCCGATGTCGGTGCAAATGCATCACGGCCCAGGGGCGCCCATCCCGCCTGGCTCTGTGCCCAACGGCGGCCCGTCCTTCATATCGCCGTCGCGTCGCATGGCCGAGGCGACTGAAGGTGTTTGGATGCAAATAGGTACGGTCCTCTATGTTGCCATAACCCGGCTGGACATGCGCGACTGACACTTGTTTACAGGCAGCTTGTCGGAGCTCCTCGGTAACCTCGAGGAGGCCATGAACGCCTACGAGCGCGCCCTCACGATCAACCCGCAGTCGATTCCGGCCATGAACGCGATGAGTCTCATCTTGAGGACCAAGGAAGAGTTCCAGAAGGCTTGTGAATTCCTGAACGCGATCCTTAAGCTGGATCCGCAGAATGGCGAAGCTTGGGGGAGTCTTGGTATGGTTTCGCTCCGCACCTCGGCGCCCGCCCGGCGCCAGCCCACAATCGTATAACGAGACAGTCGCTAACCTCTTTGTTCTTGCCGCCAGGTCACTGCTATTTGATGATTGATGACCTCCAACAGGCCTATAGCGCCTATCAGAATGCCCTCATGAATCTGCCAAAGCCAAGGGTATGTGCTATCCCGCCCTACAATGACTCCAAAATATTCCATATGTGCAAGGGAATTTAGAAGCGGAGTGCATCAATAACTAACGCGGATTCACTGCTTCACAGGACCCCAAGCTTTGGTATGGCATCGGCATCCTCTATGACCGCTATGGCTCGCTGGATCATGCTGAGGAGGCTTTCTCGTCGGTGATGCAAATGCAGCCTGACTTCGAGAAGGCCAACGAAATCTACTTCCGGCTTGGCATCATCTACAAGCAGCAGTCCAAGTTCAACCAGAGTCTTGAGGTAAGTGCTAGGCAGCGCTGCGCACTGACATACAGGTACTAACAAGTCGAGTCGTAGTGCTTCAAATACATTGTTCACTCACCGCCGCTCCCCCTCACGGAGGAGGATATCTGGTTCCAGATCGGTCATGTCCACGAACAACAGAAGGATGTAAGTCAAATGTTGCTAGCACTATTCCATGCAGGTAGCTTGCTGCAGATGCTGATGCGGCCCAATGACCTGTAGTACGACAACGCAAAGGCCGCGTACCTGCGCGTTCTTGAGCGTGAGCCCAATCACGCCAAAGTCCTGCAGCAGCTCGGCTGGCTTCACCACAACCAAAGCAGTAGCTTCCAGAGCCAGGAGAGAGCAATTGAATATCTCGAGAAATCAGTCGCTGCTGGTAAGAAACTTCTAGCCAACATCGTATGCATTGCATGTCGTGCCGCTTGCTGACCATGATGGATCCAGAGGCCAATGATGCCCAGAGCTGGTACCTACTTGGAAGGTGCTACATGTCGCAGCAAAAGTACCCCAAGGCATACGAAGCGTATCAGCAGGCTGTCTATCGTGACGGTCGCAATCCGACCTTCTGGTGCTCCATTGGTGTGCTCTACTACCAGATCAACCAGTACCGCGACGCTTTGGACGCATACTCGCGTGCCATCCGGCTTAACCCGTACATCTCCGAGGTTTGGTACGATCTCGGCACTTTGGTAAGTGTTCTTCTCCCTGCGGGCCTTCACACTGTTGAACAATTAATCGGCAGTTGTGGCAAACCGGCAGCTAACCATGGTGATACAGTACGAATCGTGCAACAACCAAGTTAGCGATGCCCTCGACGCCTACACGAGGGCGGCTGATCTTGATCCGAGCAACCCGCACATCAAGGCTAGACTGCAGCTCCTGCGGACTGGTCAGAGCAACGGCTCTCAGCCGGTCAGCGCACCGATCCCGACAGATATGCACCCGCAGTCCTACCAGGCCTCCGGGCCCCCTGGTCCGCAATGGGGTGGTGCCTCGGGCCATCCGCCGCCGCAGCAGCAAAACGGGCCTCCTCCGCTGAACGGGCCGGCCAACTGGCCTCGCTTGTCTGATGTCAACCCGCCGCCGCAGCCCCCGAATCCTTACGAGCAACAGCGGGGAGAGCCCTTTCGTGGCCCCCCGCCGCCTCGGCAGCCCAGCCCCCGACAGGAGCAGCCCCCCATGAGACACTACCCCCCTGAGCAGGGTCGCCAGGGTCCCGGTCCTGAACCTCCTCGCGGGCCGTCTCCTCCTCCGAGCCACTACTCGTTGCCTCCGGCGCCGCAACAACAGACGCAGCAGCAGTCTCAGCAACCGCCTCCCCATCAGCCGCCACCGCCGCCTCAGCAGCGCCAGTCACAGCAGCAGCAACAGCAGCAGCAGGTTCTGGGCATGATCAGGAACCCCAACCACCATAGCATGCCCGAGAATGGCATCAACGGAGCCGCGCCTGCCCCTGCGGCCATCATCGGCTTCCACAGGACCAACAGCCCCAGAAACGACCAGCGTCCGGCGCACGACAACCGCATGCCTTCGCCCAAGTCTGCTTATCCCCAGCACCAGCCCCCTTATCCCCCTCATCCGGATTCCGCGGGACCTAGCGGCGTGGACGGCGCGGGAAGACCCCCGCCACCTCCATCAATGGGCCCTGACCCGTCGATGCATCGCGACCACGACCGTCCCCCCTCTGTCGGCCCCAAAAGGATGCGTGAATGGGAAGACGATGCTGCCTCGGCCAAGAAGCCCGCGTCTGAAGAGAACCGGGCCAGGCTCGACGACCTTCGCCACCGTCGACCGTCAACCCCGCCTCGAGAGCGGGACTCGTATCGCCGCAACTCGTCCGAGGCGCGCAGGTTTGAGGACCAACGGCGCATGGAGGATCAACGGCGTGCCGAGGATCAAAGAAGGGCGGACGAGATGCGCCGCGTGGATGAGCAGAGGCATGCTAGCGATACCTACCATCCGTCCGAGGCCGCGCATCACCCCCCTGCGCACGCGATTCCTCCGAATCACTTGCCCCCGATGCAGCAAGGCCCGTCCCAGATGCAAAACATTATGCACGACGGCCCTACAGCCGGCCCGGCGCCCAAGGAGTATGGTCAAGATGAGAGGCAGCATGAGCGACCGCACGCCTCTGTGGCGCACCCTCCTGCCACCAACGAGCCCGAACGTGCAGCTAGGAAGATGGACGTAGACGAGGACTATGATGACAGCGGCGAGGATGAGAAGAAGAATGGGATCATCCCAGGGACAGCGTCAGGCCCTAGCTCGGCATCGGGCGAGATGAAGTCGTCCACCGCTACTGCTGGGCTGAACGGCATCATGGGCCCCAAGGTTGAGAGCACCTAGAATGAGATTGTATCCCGTTGTCTCCTTTGCGGACCTCGATATTTCTGGTTGATTTTTCTTGCTGCGCTTTCTACTTCCCCTTCTTGAATTTCTCACGGTCTCATTCGTGGTCTATTACCCATTTCCCTAAATCCCCTTTGACAAGGAGGCTGCCTGTACTTCAGCCTCATTTCGTATCCACCCGGAATGGGCTCTATCTGCTTGTGTACAATCAAAAAGTTATGGCTCTCGTGGCCTCTATTCCCATATACTCTGCCTTAAATCCCAAGATTCAAAACCTATGATTGCTTTTCGCGGATGTTTTTGGACAATTTTATAGGACTTGGTTCGCTCGATGAGAGCCTTGTGATGATGGTTGGTTATGGGGGTTATTGAAGGCGTGCGGGTCGGTCAAGGGTCCGGATTTGTCTTGCCATAGGAATTAGCACTTTGACTGATTGACTATATCGATGCCGTGTTCCAGGTCGTCTCTGTGAGGTCCTCTGTTGCTACGCAGCTACGTGGGGATAAGGGCGGATTGCCTGGTACTTGTAGCTTCGTGGGAGTTGGACAGATACACGGGTAACCGTAAGTCTGTGCCTGGTCCACTAGGTCACCGCACTGGTGGGCACACGCAACAAAACCCCGCCGGGCCACAAGTCAGCGTCACGTGCCTTTTTAGGGCCTCAGCTCCACCTTCCTTGTGAGTGCACATCGCTGCAATAATTCGCTTTGGTGGGTTGCTTCTACTCGAACTTTTTTTCCTACGTTTTGACATTCAGACTTCTTTCTCCCCGTCCTTCTTTTTTTTTTCGTCAACCACCCCGAATCCTCTCATACTCGACGACCAAAATGTCGCACCGTAAGTATGAGGCGCCGCGTCACGGCTCGCTCGCCTTCCTGCCCAGGAAGCGGGCCGCCCGCCACAGAGGAAAGGTCAAGTCGTAAGTACAAATTCAGCAGGGACGGCGATGTTGGGCTCTTTAGCCTCACACGCTCGCACTGCTACCCTACCTTCTTGGACACCATTCACGACACTGCTCCGGCATAGGCTGAGCGAGAAGCTCAATGGCGCCAATGCTAACCAGCATGTGCAACAACACGCCAGGTTCCCCAAGGACGACCCCAAGAAGCCCGTCCACCTGACGGCCGCCATGGGCTACAAGGCCGGCATGACGACCATCGTCCGCGACCTCGACCGCCCCGGCGCCAAGTCCCACAAGAAGGAGGTGGTCGAGGCCGTTTCCATTATTGACACCCCACCTGTACGAACAACGCAGCCCGCTTGGCTCTTGTGCCTATGGCTAACATCTTCTACAGATGATCGTTGTTGGTCTGGTTGGCTACATCGAGACCCCCCGCGGTCTCCGTTCGCTTACTACCGTGTGGGCTGAGCACCTGAGCGACGAGCTCAAGCGCCGGTTCTACAAGAACTGGTACAAGAGCAAGAAGAAGGCCTTCACCAAGTACGCCAAGAAGCACTCGGAGAGCAAGGGCGCATCCATCACCCGCGAGATTGAGCGCATCAAGAAGTACTGCACCGTCGTCCGCGTGCTGGCACATACCCAGATCCGCAAGACGCCACTGAAGCAGAAGAAGGCGCACCTGATGGAGATCCAGATCAACGGCGGTTCGGTTGCCGACAAGGTTGAGTTCGGCCACGGCCTGTTCGAGAAGCCCGTCTCGATCGACACCATCTTTGAGCAGAACGAGGTGATCGACGTCATCGCCGTCACCAAGGGCCACGGCTTCAACGGCGTCACTTCGCGTTGGGGTACCAAGAAGCTGCCGCGCAAGACTCACAAGGGTCTGCGTAAGGTCGCCTGTATCGGTGCTTGGCATCCGTCCCACGTCCAGTGGACCGTCGCCCGTGCCGGTCAGATGGGTTACCACCACCGTACCTCGGTCAACCACAAGGTTTACCGTATCGGCAAGGCCGACGCCGAGGACAGCGCGGCGACCGAGCTCGATGTTACCAAGAAGAAGATCACCCCGTAAGTTTTGAGCCCCATCTGTCGCAGCGGCTTGGCCGCTTCCCAACTATCTCGGCTGGCCCGTTTGCTAACATACATATGCAGAATGGGTGGCTTCGTCCGCTACGGCGAGGTCAACAACGACTTCGTCATGGTCAAGGGCTCGATTCCCGGCACCAAGAAGCGTGTTATGACTCTGCGCAAGTCCATGTTCATCCACACTTCGCGGAAGGCTCTGGAGAAGGTCGAGCTCAAATGGATCGACACTTCGTCCGAGTTCGGACACGGTGCGTTCCAGACGCCGGCCGAGAAGAAGCAGTACCAGGGCACGCTCAAGAAGGACCTTGTTGCCAGCTCGTAAGGTTTGGCTGGTTGGTTTTTGTACAGTCCTTCTTCCTGGGTTTTGTTTCTGGCATTTGGCGTCGACGGTTTGATCTGGTTTGCTATTGGGATGGGCCAGGTTTGGTCTCATGAAGGGAATCCCGTCCGGAATCCTCGGGCTTAGCAAAAGCAATTCATTTGATGGGAATCAAGACCATTTTCCACCGTCGAAGAGGCTGCTCGTGCATTGATGTCACAGGTTCTGGACTAGTGAGGTCGCGCCTCTGCGCCTCCGATGTTCCTACTCCTGCCTAGTGTGTTTGGGTGACGAGTTGATCCGAATGATATTCGTGATGGCGTAGTGAACTGTGACGCTGCTATCCTTTATCCTCACTTTCTGGCGATGTCTTGTCGAGGCCTTTGGATGTAAGCCAAGCCAGTGTTGGGTCCGTGCGCAACAGAGCCCTTTGTCCAATGGCGCACTGATCTGTGCAGCACTGATGTCTGGGGCAGACCCCATTGCGTCATTGTTTGCTCCCTGGCTGCTTCCCCTCATATCTACCAGGCACCGCGAACTTGCCTACGCGTGCGTGGTACCTGCCAAGCTGTAGAACGACATGGTAGCATCTCCAGCGCGACGCCTCGCTACTACCTCTGTACGGAAATTTTTATCAAACGCACCAAAGGCCATCTCGACCCGCTACAGCTCCCGACCTGCTGGCTGGATTCTCCAGTGGCCTGGCTCCCCAGTGCGCGCCAGCTCGACTCTCATGAGGGACGCCCACGGCTCGCTCAACCGGGGAGCAAGCACATACAAATACAACAAAGGCCTAGAGTTTGCGACAGACGGCAAAAGAAGGATGGCGACCTCGGACGACGCGTACATGGACTTTCTGAACAAGTCCAACCGGGACCCCTCAGACGGCCAGTCGAAAAAGGCGGCGGCGCCGGACGGGGAACTAAAGACGACCGAGGCCGGGGTCGAGACGCCGGCAGCGATCGCCCGGGCGACGAAAGAGGCCTTTTATACCAGCGAGGCCGACGAGCCCTTTGTGTCCGTCGCGCTGGCCTGGGAGAAGGGATTGCCGAACGAGGGTATGTGCCTACCTAGTCCGGCCGGGTCGCTCTATCTAGGTCTTTTTTTAAAGTAGACATCCACTGTACTTTTGGGGTTCTTTGCCAGCTGACACGCGCCTCACCCACCCATCCATCCCGCAGAGGAGTTCGCGACGCTCATCGGGCACTGGGACCCGGCCGAGGCGGGGATCGACATCCTGGACCCCGTCGACTGGGACAGCCAGGGCCAGTACGGTGACGTCGTCGAGGCGGTCCGGGAGGCGAGCAAGGGCAACGACGTCCGCGTCTACCGCGTGCCGGGCAGGAGGCCGTCGCGGGTCGAGTACTGGGTCGTGACGGCGACGGGCGGCAAGGGCGGGAGGCTGGTGGGGGCCAAGGCGCTTGCCATCGAGAGCTGAGGGCGCACCCGGGCTGAGGCCGCGATGGTGTTTGGCACCCGAGGAGTGTGTGCCTTGGGTAGCTTGGGCGGGGCGTTGAACGAGGAGGAGTGGATAGGCTTCTGGGTTTGTTCTGGACAGGGCACCATGCAGCCTTGGCAGGGCCTTGAACTTTAACGATGGAGAGTTTTGCTTTCTCAATGTGCTGGTATGGGCGTTCAGCGAGTGGACCTCGCCCAGTTCTTTGACTGAACTAGTTAAAGGATCAACATGGGAAAATTCAGAAAGGCTCGTAAGAGACGCAAGAACCATGATTATCAACGAAGCATTTCCCCTGGAAAAGGCAGGCAAAGGGCTTAAGTGTGAACGAAGCAAACACCCGCGCCGATGCTACAGCCGTCGAATATCCGCTCCCAAGCAGTTTCCTGTGCCGCTGGATATGGCCACACAGGGGATCCATAACAGCATACCCACAGGGCTGCTCCAGAGCTCTCAAAGTACACGCATATTCTCCGTGGCACGGAGGAGCAATCCGGGTGCTCGCTCTTGACGCTTGGACAAGACAAAGACAGGTCGCCCTAGAGACTTTCCTTGAGAAACGACTTCCGGTTCACTCTTATGCTGGCAATTTACGCTAGGTTTCACCCCAGCAGAATCTGAGATCAAACCTATCTCGACCTCCTTCCCATATGGCCAACAAGGGCCATGCTCATAGCAATGCCCCCTTACATCTCGATGGCAGGTTATGCTTACAAGGAGATAACAGCATCAAGCCATCTTACTCCATTCCAGTCCCCGGGGCAAACGCGGAGGTACGCATCTGCACACTGCACATATATCTACTGGCAAGACATGTTCCACCTCACACCTGCCGACTCACTGGCCGAGGACGGCGGGCCGGTGCTTGTTAACCTCAACGTCAACTTCCATCTCCCTTGCGTGTGGCCCCGAGACACGTCACAGACCACCGCCCCCTCGGGGGTGCTCCACATCAATCCGGAATACGACTTCCTTCAGATAGTTCTCGGGCGGGAGGTATGCTCCGAACAAAGTCATGTTATTGTCGATTTTATCCGGCGCTTCAAGACTGTCCACGATCCGCGCGGCGTGGGCTTCCGCAACCTGGTTGCTGACGAGTGGTTTTTGACCAAATTCCGCCCCGCCAGATGGTCCATCGGGGAGTCGGATGAGGCGCAGGAACCGGATAGGGGTCAGCCACCCGACGCCGTGGCCACCCGCGCTTTCAGAGATACCATGGCGCAGCTCCACGAGGCCTTTTTCTTGCATGTATTCCATGAAGGCCGGACGTTCTGCTCACCCTACGCCCGCGAAGGGGACCCCTTCGTCAACCAATCCTATCCCATTATGACCTTGGCAACACACTTTTCGCGTGTAGCACGGGACCCTCGCCCAATCGGCCGCGACCTGCTGAGGATACCCATGGTGACTTTGGTTCACCCGGACGAGCTGTTTAAAAACTGGCAGATTCTCATGGCCTCGGTCGGCTTGGTAGAGCCAACTGCCGTTGGCGCCCACGACGAGGCCGGTTTCCGCACGGAATTTCACTTCCTTATCGCAGCCAGCCCTGACAGGGAGGGGCCCCCCATCTGGCCGTACGATCGCCAGGGTGGGCTGATCTGTTTGCAAAAGGAGATGGATGCGTTCCCCTCCAAGTGCGAATCGCGATCGAGCAACGGCAATATGCCTGAAGGGTTCGCCGAACGGCCGCAGGCATCCCGGGTGGCAGAGCAGCAGCAACCCACTGCCATACCGGTTCTGGGATTCTGGCTTTTTCCCTTGGGCACCATACTCCCAGCCACCGAAAACCGGCTGGACTGGCCTCTCGAGGAGGCCGTGGACTTGAGTGGGCATTGGCCTACCCTTGGAGTGTTCGATTTCTCTTCGTGGGGCAGAGAGAGGAGGGAATAGCGGGGAATAATGTATGGCATGTGTATTACACCTTTTTAGCACCGAGAAGATTGTTCTGTATTATTTTTCCTGTTCTCACTAGGAATTCTGTCCCTTAGGTTGTCCTTATATCGTTCAATCCAACAGCCCGGATAACATTTCCACAGTTGTTGGTCTTGGCGCTAAATCCTTGAATTCTTACGCTGAATCCTAACACGCAGAGTTTTAGAGATTTCAGCGGGTGTTCCCGTTACCCTTCAATCTGTGCTGCCTCAAAGAGGGAAAGGGAGAGAGAGGCAGCTGCCAGTTCCCTGCACCAGCCGGCTGGAGGCATCGCGAGCCATGGACGGAAAAAGCGCAAGGGCCCACGCCCAGACACTCGCCAACACGATTACCTTGAATCAATTGACTGCAAAGGTGAAGACTGATCCGGCCGTCGATCTCACCGAATCCTTAGCGCAAAAGTTGGAGTCATATCCCAAGCTTGTGCAAGGTCTCGTGGCGGCCGCGCCCCAACCTCCTTCTGGCCAGGACACCAACAGCCCACCGTCACCATTCTCACCAACTCTCGAGGAGAAGCCTTACCTCCTCAAGGACGAATCAGCCGATATCACTCATACTCTAAGTGATGTCATAGTGGCCTTGCTGGTGGGTGATGGAAGAAGCGCAGTCGATCAGAGTGCATCGCCGAGCCAGTCCTCGCCTGCTCTCGCGGCGGGTGATGGAAGCGCAGTCGATCAGAGCGCAACATCAAGCCAGCTCCCGCCTGCTCTCGTGGCCTCCCTTAACAGACTTCTTCGGGAGGGAGAAGTGCTCCACGGACTCCATCAGCATTGGGTGGTCGACATCGGATCGGGCAACGTGGCCAAGATTGGCTTGGGCATTGATCCCGACCATATCAGTAACCTGCAGCACATCAACGAGCACATGCCAGAAATCCCAACCCCTCGATTCCTTGGTGCTCTGTCCGGTGGCCGGTTAACCTACATCTTCATGTCTCGGTCCCAGGGCGTCACACTGGAAAGTATCTGGCCCGATCTCACAGTGGGACAGAAGCTGTCAGTCAAGCAGCAGCTGGCTGAGCATCTCAAGCGCCTTCGCCAAAAGTCCCCTCTTGCTGGGCAGACCCGACTTGGCAGCTTCGAGTCGGGGATCTGTAAAGATCTGAGGAGGTCATTGCGCGTGTCGTCCGCGCCTTTGCACAGCGAAACAGAATGGAACGACTTTCTCTGCAAGGAGCCGGGCAGAACCGCGATAGCATTCATTAGGATGATACGGTCCTTTATGACAGAAGATCACCGTATCGTCATGACGCATGGCGACCTCCACCCACGCAACATTATGGTTGTGACGGGAGCGAGCGACGGCGGAGAAGCTGACATTCGTGTCACCTCAATACTGGATTGGGAGCTTGCCGGATGGTACCCCGAGCATTGGGAATTCGTCCGAGCTCTCAACACCATTGGATCTCGGGGACGCTGGAACGATTGGGTCGAGTATCTGCCAGCCGACGCCATCGGACAGTATCCTGTTGAGTACTCGCTGGACTGTCTCATTGATCGCTGGCTGGGTTGATGGAGATGCAGGTTTCCGCTTTGTTAAAGAACTCCTAAACTCGTCTATGTGAAATACGATGCCTTGATGTCGAACTACCTAGGCAGAGGTGACCCTGACGAGAAAAGAAAAGATATCATCAACCTCATCTGGCACCTTGAACCAATGGCCCTCCTCCTCAGCCCCCGAGTACTCTTTCCACTCGACAGCCCACCCGCCTTGAGCCAGGACATCAGCTGCCTGACGGCCGAGCTCCACATCTACGTAGGCGTCGTCGACCCCGTGACCAAGGAAGACTGGGGGCTGCTCCCGCGTTGTGGAGGGGGCAGGCTTGTCAACGGGTGGTATCATAGCGAGCACCGCGTCCCTGGGCTCTAAGCTTCCAGGCGCCGGTGCCACCTCGTTACGCACAAACAGATCCTTGACATCGGCCGCAAACGGCAGCCAAGTGCTGGCTGCAAAAAAGCCACCCAGGCTCCTGTTTTCCAAGCCCCGTCCGGAGAGCAGCGTCCACATCCCTACCGCAGCCCCCTGGCTGATGCCCCCGAGTACTAGCTTCCGAGAATCTCCGCCGAGCCTCTCGGTCTCCTTTTTAATCGTATAGGAAATGTGGTCGACGGATTCCAAGAGCCCCTTAACCTGAAGGTTTTGCCGCGCGGTAGGGTCCGTTAAAGAATGCGCCTCAAACCAGGCCGGCATATATTCTTGGAAAGCAGTGCTCCACCGTTTTTTCGAAGAGGGGAATACCCAGCGCCAGCCGGGTAGCTTGTCGCATAGTTTAGCGCCGTCGGACAGGTTGGGCTCGAAAAAGTCGTCGGCGAACTCCTCGGCGTCGCTGCCACGGCCGTGGAGCACGATGGCAGTATGGGTGTGCTTCGATTGGGGTTGGACGATGTGGGGTTGCCCGAACTTGGATCCGGCCTCTTCTGCACCCGCCGCGCGAAGGCGCGTCTTCGCCGCGAGGTTCATCCATGATGGTATTGAGTGTCTAGGTAGGAGGTAGGTACCTAGCAAGGTTCTGTCAATCGTCTGGGGTGTCGTACCCGGATACGTAAGGGTTTCTCACTACGTAAACACGGATAAGGGCTCTCATGTAGTTTGTTGCAAGACGAAGCAGCTGGGAAGGAGCTTAATTGGAGTCGCGTTGAGTTTAATCTCTGTTTTATAAAGAAGAAGAAGAAGGCTACTTTGCTGATCCTTTCGTATAGATATTCATCACTATCTCAATCCCATACGGGAGTCTTCAATGGGAGGAGGTTTGACACCAGGAGATGTGAGCCTGGGCCAGTCCTCAGGGCTTGCCGCCCGCTGATTCACCAAAAAGGTGGGGTTGCAGAGAGGGTGGGGTCCCAGAAATCCGCCCTGGCCTGCAGGTACCTGAGCCCTAAATCAGGGCAGCTGGACATGTTCGGCTCGATCCGGCGACCCTCACTGTGCTCTGCGTTCAAACGCCATTGCACTGTTCACGATTTACCTGGCAATACCTCCCTCTCAATAACTAGGTAGGTACACTTCCACCGACAAAAATACATTTATTAACGACAGCAAATACAAACGTCGACGTCTTTTCAGCATGTGCAAAGCGCCGAAAAGCCTGACTGGCAGCAGCAGCACCGTTTGCAGCCGTCTACCTAGTCAAACCACCTTTTTGACGGGTCACGCATGCAAAGAAGAGGCAAGCAAGACGATGTTAGTAATAGCTTCCCAAAAGAGGGAAATTATATCAAAGGGCTTTTGGGTTTTTTTTTTTTTTTTTTTTTTGGAAAAGTCGGTGTCCTTGTCAGCCCAAGGTCGCAGTCTTCCCCTCGAAAGACGGGGGCAGGTGACGATCGTGGGACTTTTCAGGGGGCTTGCTGACGCCGATGCAGAACACGAACTCGGACGAACCCTTGGCGCGATCGCGTACTGGCGGAGATGTCAAACACCGGGAGGGAACCTTGGTCTGGCACTCAATAATTTCATGCTCTCAGCATGTAAATATGCATTGGACCTGCGCTGTGCCGTTCCTGTGCTGTGGGGGCACGGCAGACGAGGCGGAATCTGGCGGACAGCAGATGAGGCAGATCCTGGTCACCACCCCAGGATCGCGGGATCCTGGCCTTAAGGTCTAGGACAAGCGCTCGAGGGGCAGCCCGGGGTGACCAGACTGCCTATAAAGAGGCCTCGTCTTCCTCCTGTGGCTCGTCAGTCATTGAGAGGGACCTCCAGCGGCAGGATTCGCAAAGCAACTTCCAGCAAACCAAAGCCCAGTCTTCCTCGCTCCATTCTCTCTCATCGCCGGTCAAACCATCAAAACCGCCAACATCCTCCTCGTCAAAACAGCAAAAATGCGCTTTTACACCATCCTCGCCGCCGTCCTCGCCTCGGCCGCCCCGGCCGTCTTCGCCACGCCAGTCGCCCAGGGGGAGCAGCCGCCCACGCCCGTGAAGCAGCTCCAGGCCAGGCAGAGCGGCGGGCCCTGCAGCAGCCCGGGCACCTTTACGTGCCAAGGCCGCGCGGTCATGGTCTGCAATTCAAGCCGGACGTGGCAGCTGAGCGCCCTCTGCGGCGGCAACGGGTGCTGCCGCGTGTCGGGCGCTTCGGCTTTTTGCAATTGCTAGAAGAAGGCAGGGGGATGTCCACCACTCGAGGAACCAGCCACAGCACACTCGACAAGCACACTCTGGCACAAAAGAAGGGGTCAAGTCCCGAGGAGATCGGTGCTTGGCAACGGGGAGGGCAGCAGCCAACGGGTGCGCCGTACATTACCGAGCACCTGCCTTCGGGCCTGTAAGCTCCGTAGGGGATACCGAGGCTACATGACAGGGGCCCAGACCTTGAACTAAAAGGCAGGGAGCCGGAGGCTCCCTGCATCTATAGATACTCCTCAGGGTTAGATTTCCTACCAAATAGCACCTGCTCGCTATCACCGATCCCTTTAACTCTTTGCAACACACTTGACAAGCACAATCGACAAGCACCCTTGATCCATTCGTCATACCGGTTCGTAGTAAAGGGAAGAGGATACTGCCAAGCTCTCGGTCAAATGATGGTGGCTCTGCAGATATTTGGCTACGACGACATCCCCTTTGTACGTGCGCATGCCGGAGAGCGTTACTGTTAGCAGCAGCCCCGTTTGCAGCGAGCTGGCTCAGTACAACCAGCTTCCAAACGGTTTACGCATGGCAAGAAGAAAGAAGCAAGGGGCTTGATGATTGTTATCTAAAAGGGGTTAACTATTTTGAAAGGGGAAATGGCTTTTTGAAATGGCCGGTCTCCTCATCATTGCCGTCAGCACAAAGTTGCGCTCCCCTCTTAAAAAATGGGGCAAAAGCCATCGTGGCACGTTTTCAGGGGGGTTTGCTGACAACGAGCAGAAGCCTGGGCGCAATCGCATACTGGCGGAGATATTGAGAGCCGTAAAAGACCCCCGGTTTGAACCCAATAAGTGATCTCAGCATCGCGCCGCGCCGTTCTTGCACCGAGACGAGGCGGAATCTAGCGGGCGGCTGGCGAGGACAAACTGGTCACTGAGCATCGCGGGAGCCGGATCCTAAGCTCCAAGCGCCAATCCATACACAAAAAGGACTCATCTTACTCTCATAGCTCATCAATGATCGAGACCTCCAGCGGCAAGATTTCCAAGGCACCTACCCCTCGGCAAGGTAAATCCCAATCTTCTTCGCTTGACACTCTTTTCCCGCGAGCCAAAGCCATCAATACCTCATTTTAATACCGCCAACGCTTCTCATCACAGTAGCAGCGATGCGCTTCACCACCTCGCCGCCGCCCTCGCCCTGGCCCCAGCCGTCTTCGCGACGTCCGTCCAGCAGGAGGCGCCCGTGGAGCTCGCGGCTAGGTAGAAGGGGGACGACAAGGGGGACAAGCCGCCCCCGAACCAGTCCTGCAGCCCGGGCAGGTACAGGTGCTCCGGCAGCAGCATCCAGGTCTGCAACGCGAGCAAGAAGTGGCAGCTCAGCGCCAACTGCAAGTCAAAGTGCTGCAAGCAGTCGGGCTCGACGGCCCACTGCGTGTGCTAGACGACGAGGGCGTCCGACACTCGTGGAACTAATGGTAACACAGTCGGCAAGCATCCTAGATACGGTCATTATTACCGTTTGGGCTGGAGGGAGGAGGAAAAGGTTGTCTCAGTTAGGGTGATGACTCCGCGGATATGTGGCCTGGGCCCGAGGGTGTAATGTGGATGGGGGAGGCGACGAGCAAGGCGGAATCACGCGAGGCTTCTTGACTCGCCTCCCCACTGCAGATGGATATAGCAGTTTTCCTAGCTTCAACGCTTAATATGAGCTTCCGCAACGTAAAAAAAAAAACTATTTAGCTCCCCGTTTTTGTGAACTTATGAGCCGTGCGATATGCAAGCTTCTACTCCATGTGCCATGCCATTATGAGGGCCGCAGCCTGGCTCCAAGAAAAACGCGAGTGCTTGCTACAAAACCGAAAACAGGAGCTTTTTCGAGGGACCAAAGACATCCAGGTCTATCAAGCTAAAGACAACGGGCTCCGGCTCGGCGGTACGTTGACGGCCAACCTCCCCTCCCCAACTGGCTCAACCCGAGCCTACAACTTTCCCACGCCCATTCAGTCACTACTAAAATCTCCATCAAGTGTCAGTCGATGGCTTACGCAGTTAGCATCAGAAAGACCGTGGACATCCCGTCTAGTCGCGGCGTTAGCCTTGGGGTTCTTACCGATGACTTCTTCCCACGGCCGCCCCCTTTGACGGCCATCGTGCTCCAGCAGTCACCATCCCGCGCGGGGGCTGTCACCGGAGCCGTGAAGCTCTGGTTGCCCTGGTCCGTGGTATTCCTGACCGCCTGAGCTGACCAGGGGTCGTTCTTGGCTGGCTGGGCAAGCCACTGAGCGAGAGGCGAGTATAGTGTCTCGTTTTTGCCCTGGGAAGAGCCAGCGGCACTGGATACGGCCGAGGTGTTGGCGTTGCTGTTGTAGTTGCTAGACATAGCTTGATCTTGTGATCGAACTTCTCTGCTCTCGAATGAGAAGGTTTGCGTCTCTGTTGCGGAGATTAATCTGTAATTATGCTGGGTTGGTTGCCCTTGGCCTCGCAGCACCTCCCAAATACCAGCCAGTGTGCCCGCCCTCCTTTTAACACTTAACTCCCATGAGGCTCGCTTGATGCCATGGTCGCTAGAAAAGTGCCCCCGAAATCCCGGAGTTGTGACATGATGGCGTTAGCTGCCAACTGGCTACAGCCTTTCGAAATTGCCCCCATGTTTCCCGGATGTTGTGACGTTGCAAAGCCTGCTGGGAGTTTTGGGAAAAGCATGTCCAGAAATGGCCCCAAATATCTGCTCTGGGCAAATTGGCTCAGCCGCGCTGCCCGCCTAGACATGAAGAAATTTGATGGGCGCCAGGCAGTGGGTGATTTATCTAGCCCCAGTTTCTCAGTACTGCTCCTAATCGTCGTAGCCAGGCGGGGCTGGAATGCAGGTACGGGATCGAGGGCTGAGCGAGGAGAAAAATGGCCCCAGTTCGCCAAACCTGGTTCTCCACCTGGTGTTGCTGGCAGTTGCCCTTGAGTGGGCAGGAAAAACGGCCCCAAAGATGTACCTACTTACTACATACTTATTGAGGGAAATACTTAGGTACATTCGTGTATTTGATACTATCCCCAGACAATCGCCGTATGTTTTTTGGGGCCATTTTCTTGCGCCAATCATTTCCAGCCCGAAAAACGCGCACCACTGGCGAACCATGGTAAGCGCCATGGCGAACCAGTCGTGGTCTGCCTGTTCCGTCTTGCATCGTTAATGTAGCTAGCACACCGTTTTCCTTATTGTACAAAAGGAGACCTTTTCCCTCTTCAGCTTCTCATGCTGCACCTGGCCTTCAATGTGACACCTACAGAACGCAACCGGATTTCCAAACAACAAACGCGCAACACCCATTCGTGCTCCGGCTTGTTTTCGTCGACATTTTAATCTTCCTTTTTTCTTCTTTTTGGAACCCTTTGGAGGTCAACTTGCGCATGTCCATCCCGCACAGCCAATCTCTGGGGAGACCATGAATGGCTTTCCGCCTACACATCATCCGACCCGAAAGACCCCATCTACGACGATGTGTTCGGTCTCCTCCCCTCCTCGGCCGATAATGGATGGGTGCCTCCCAGCATTTTAGGGTCGAGTTCGTCTCTCACAACCCAAAACAAGATACATCAAGAATCGGACGAGTGTGGTGGGCATATTGGTCCATTAGCACCCTTTCAGACATATTATTCACCGCCCCTTTCCCCCTCAGCGGATTCCCTTATACCTGAGCCCCTTCTTTGCGTCGTTTCCGGTTCAGCGCTTTCGGCAACGATTACCACGGACACAAGTGGCGCCAAGGACACAGATCTAGTGGAGATATCATCCGATCACGTTCCGGATGCCGCCCGCCACGACAGTCTGCAACTTGACGCCGCCAAGCCAGCCAACTGCGGGACGTGTGGCATATCCTTCAGTGGTATCACCGCGCTTCGCCGTCATGAGAAGAAGCATACGCAATTCACGTGCGGCCGTGATGGGTGCTGCCGGAGCTTCTCCAGCCTTAGGTCCCTCGAGCGGCACCAGCAGAAGGCTGGTGCTCACCTGACCGTTGACTCACCAATGTTCCGGTGCGCTTGCGGCCGCCCAACCACCCGCAAGGACCACCACCAGCGCCACCTCCACGCCAAGCGGGGATGTGAGCCCAGCAGTCCGACGGCGCAGTATTTCTGCTCTTGCGGACACTCTACGAGGCACAGGGTCAAACACGAGGAGCATCTAAAATGTTGCGATGTGCGTCCTCGAGGTCGCCCGCCGAAGAAAACAGTATGAGTGTCAAGTGAGACTGGAATGGATACCGAGGACATGACCGCGCAACATTATTCTCGATACAGATATGGCAGTTATTCGCTCAGGGACGAGATTAGTATTGAATATCAAGTGCCATCCCGAGTGTATATACTAAAAACAACCTCTACGCTCAGGTATTCTGTCGAGGCTACCCTTTTTATCCATTATAATAAAGTACAGATTCATCAACTAAGGGCTCCATCAAGGGCGCCTGATTAAGCCAATAGAATTTTCAATGCTTTTGTTTCGCTTCGCTTCCCTCATGCATCCTTTACTTCTTGTTCGTCAAAACATTAAACAGAAAGACAGGGGTATATAAACCAAGAAGGGGTCGAGAGGGCAGTGTTTGAAACGAAAAAAAAGAAGGGAGTGCAAGACCAAAGGCTCGCTCATACGGCCTCCTCGGCCTTGTCGAGCTGCCTGCGCACGGGGGTGGCTCCGTTGGAGGACGTGTTCATGCCCGTGGACTGGGCCGGCGACGTGTCCTTCTCGGATTCCGGGTTCTGGATGGAGGGGGTGCTCCTCGAGCCTGCGCGGTCCTGCTGCTGCTGCTGCTGGGGAGGCGGCGTGGGCGCGAAGGCGCTGCGGGCCCTGATCTTGTGGCCATAGAGCCAGAAGATGACGGGAATGGGGATCATGGCGACGGCCACGCAGCCGAGCAGAAGACTGGCCCACTGGACACCCATGCCGTTGAACATGGCGCCGGCGAACAGGGGGAAGCCGGCGCCACACAGGCTGCGGAGGAAGGTGTTCCCAGCGATGGCAGAGGCGGCGAACATCAGGTAGGCATCAACCAGGTAGTTGAGGGCTTGCAGGAAGATGGACATGAGCCCGAAGCCAGTCAGGAGACCCGAGGCTGTGGGGACGATCCAGTGGACATCGGCCCGGCTCGAGAAGCCGAAGAAGAAGATGCCAATGGAGAAGGCAACCCCTCCGGCTATGACGGACGGGAGACGCCACTCTGGAATAGGAACACCGTCGTTGGCCGCCAGCTTGCGATTGTACCAAGGCTGTTGAAGGAGCACGACGATGCCGGCGATAAACTGGCCAATGATCATTCCGAAGAAGGCGAGGCCGGCGATGCCCGAGGTCATGTGGTATATGCCCTGGAAAACGAAGGGGTAGGCAGTGAGGAACAGGTACAACAGGCCTATAGAAATAGTCAAAGTCAGCAAGGCCGGTCATGCGGAACGGCTGGGGGGTGATAATAAGGTAGGCAGTAGCCAGACGTACCGTAAATAAAGGCCATGTAGACAGAGAGGGCGGTGACGATGGGCTCGAGGAAGAGCAGGCGCATGGGCCTCGAGAAGTTCTTGCTGATGAGCTCTCGCAGGTCAACCTCGATCTCCTCCTGCTTGGCGTGGATGCCCCAGTTGAGGGTGCGACGGCGCAGCTCGGCGGCCTTTGCGACCAGGATGGTGGGCGGGTACGTCTCCTCCAAGAAGAAAAGATCGAGCACGAAGGCGACGAAGCCCATGATGGTTGTCAGATACATGGTCCAGCGCCAGCCGAGGGACGACTCGACCATGAAGCCGCCAATGAAGGGGGACATGAGAGGGCCGGTGAAGACGGTCATGGAGAAGAGGGTGATGGCGACGCCTCGGGTGCGATTGTCGAACATGTCGGAAAACACGGCGGCGACGACGGCGAGCGGGCAGGCGCCAAAGAAGCCCGAAAAGAAGCGGCAGATCAGAATGGTCTGGATGTCCTTGGCCGTGGCCGTGGCGATGGAGAAGAGGCTGAAGCCAAACATGGAAACGACGATGGGCATACGCCGGCCTTTGAGCTCCGAGAGGGGGGCCCACAGCGTTGGACTGTCGAGATAGATGTGTGGTTAGCAAGCTAGCCTAGGTATCGGGTATTGGTAGAGCGGTGCCAAGCTGGACTAGCAGCTGGCCGAGTGACTTACCCAAAGGCGAAACCCAGGACGAAAAAGGACACGCCGAGGAGGCCGACCTCGGTAGACACGTTGAACTCGGCGGCCACGGCTCTTGTGGCGGCAGAGAAAATGGAGGACGCGAAGGAGGCCGTCATGGTGGTGTAGCCAAGGATGGCGGCGGTGACGAGCTTCTTGTTGAGGGACCAGTTCTGGGCGTGCATGGGGTCGTCGGGGCCGTCGAACTCGACCACGTACTCCTCGCGGTCGGGCAGCTGCGGAGGGAAGGGCTTACCGGCGCCAAAGGCGGGCAGCGGCTTCCTGGACTCGCGGCTCCGAAGACTCCTACCGATGGTGGCGCTGTGCTGGCTGCGGGCCGTGTTGATGCGGCTCAGCTCGGTGGGGTGGCGCTCCAGGTCGGCCTGCGTCGACATGCGGCTCATGCCGGCATCAAGGACGCCGCCAGCCCTGTTTCGCCTGGCCGAGGAGCCATCCGAGGACGCTGTTGAGACGGACGAGGCCGAGAGCACGCGCTCTATCTCGTGGCTCTCGCGGCCGTTGTAGCGATCGGGCGACGCCTCCCGCGCGGCTGCGGAGAGCTCGCGATCGACCTCGTTCATCGCGATAAGGGCGTCTCCTGCAGGCGAGTCTTTTTATGCCAGGTGATGGTGGGTGGGTGGTGGTCGTTGCTGTAGGGTGAGTATCTTCAGCACTCGGCACGCACACTCGTGTAGGGTTGTTTGTGTACAGGGTCCCCCAGATATAATGCGATCTGATGTTATAGGGATGTGTAGTTGAAATTGACGTCTACTGCCCGTGCGGGTTGCGATATGACGGTGCGGTGATGGGGAGACAAGACACGCAAAATCTACGTCAATGGCGAGAAGGGGCGTCTTGGTCCTTTTTATTATTGTCAACATTGCATGCTACCCAGCAGGTACTGTACAGGCACGGGCGGCGGGGAGGGGGTAGTATCCGCCGGCAACCGGACTGCAGCCGTGATGAAGAGCCAGGAACAAGCGGGCCAGGCCCTGGCGAGAAACACGACAGTGGGAATTGTCACTGCCATGGCCGAGGGAGTCGGCAAGTGGAGCTGGTGGCGAGCAGGGGCTGGCACAGGCACTGGGATGGACATGCTGGCTGGGCCAGATGGTTCGAGAACGCGTGAGCACAAGGGGCGGAAAAAAATCGAAAAAGACTGCTTCCAAAGCAAAAACCCGAGCCTGCAGGACGGACCTTCCGAAGTACAGTACTGGGAAGCCGACCCTGGCCGGGATCCAGTTTGGATGGGTCGTATTGTCAATTGAAACTCTGGCGGCCCCACCGACGTGACCGATGCCACCCATCGCCTTGACGTGTTGCCATTGCCATTGCCATTGCCATTGCCATTGCCATTGCCACCACAGGAGCACGGCGAGCAGCGTCTACCTCGGGTCGACTCTCCGATTTCAACCCGAGCCCCGCGGGTAGCGAGGGACTACCTGCAGAGGACCGAAAAGGGACCGCATTAGGGTAGTGCAAGACATGAATGAATCAGGTTTGTGCGGTAGCATGAGTAGGAAGTTGGAGGTGGAAGGTACGTAGCCTCGTAGCGTGGTAGCAGGTCATGCCCCACGAATTTGACCGACATCAGATGGAACATTGGATAGCGACTGGACCGTCGCACAGCGGGCACAGCGCACAGGCACGCAAGGGTGTGATTACGTCACGCATGGCGCCGCATGTGCTCTGTAAGCACCCGCTGCACGACTGCACCAGCGGCGCATGAGCGAAACCTAAAAAAAGTGCCCTGATGTTTGTAATGGTGTGCCGCCATATTAGCCTAGCAGCTGTGGACGGATTTGGGACGAAACCCCTAATGCGGATCCCAGAAAAAAAGATTGGCCCGAGAAACGCAAGAAAACCGGTGCCCACCTATCCACAGTGTCTAGGCATCAGATGACAAGCGACATTGCGATCCAGAAGGAAAAAAAAAAGCACGGCTGATGGATCTTGATGGCATCCCGAGGCCGCGCCTGAAAAAATAAATCTTTGTCCTTCCTGGCTCCACAAAGGCCCGCGTTTTACCGTGAACCTCTTGTGAGCGGGCCCGCATCTGATTCTGCATACATACATAGCCCAGAATCTAACCACCACCTGCAAAGAGCGGGCCGCGTAGCCACAACATCTACGTAGGCTCTAATGCGTGCTCAACAGCAGTCTTGGCGCCTTTGCCGAGACCAGCGGGCTCGATGATCATCCGCGTCGCCGAGCCGGCCTTCTTACCGAACTCCCCACCCGTCGCGCTCCAACAGACTGGCGGCCTCTTCAAGGCTCAGCCCTGCCGTCTCCGGGTACATCTTCCACACCAGGAACAGGCCGAGCGTGCAGATGGCCCCGTACATGATAAAAGTCCACGAGGGGCCGAGCACGTCCATCAGCGGCAGGAACGTCAGCCCGATGATGAAGTTGGCGAGCCAGTTGGTACCCGTAGCCACTCCGCTCCCCGCGGACCGCACGCCCAGCGAGAACAGCTCGCTCTGCATCCAGGGCACGTTGCCGAGCCCTATCGCGTACGACCCCACGTATAGCATGATGCTTATTAGCACTACCACGGCCGCACCCTGCGGCGACAGTCCCGATGGTGGTGCCGGCGGCGGCGGTGAGGACTTGGATGGGAATATGGAGATAAAGGAAAAGCCATACGCGGCAAGGAGTAGCCCGAGGATCATGAAGGGAAGTGAGCAGAGCAGTATGCGTCGCCGCCCGATTCGATCCACCAGAAACAGCGCCGCGACGGTGGAGACGAAGTTTGTCACGGCTACTGTCAACGAGGTTAGCGTCGGCGAGGCAAACCCCACCATTGTAAAGATGGTAGCTGAAAAATACATCAAAGAGTTCTGCACGTGGTCGCTCCTGATCAGCTAGCTGAATGCTGTGGGAGAATCGAGTGACTTACAAATCCACAAAGCTGCTGTAGGCCCTGAAGGAGACAGGCGATGGCGAGAGCCCGTCTGTTTCTGCCAACAAGAAACAGCTCTTTCCACGTATCCGTATCTAACCACTGGGGAGCAAAAGACGGGCCAACATGACCTGCCCGGGCGCGGAGCCTTGTCTTTCTTCTGAGCTCCGCCTCATCGCGGACCCCGATTTGAATGTCCTTGAGGATTCGGTCGGCCGCTGCGCCGGAGCCCAGGCCGGCCCCGACCGTCTTCCGTATGATGACGAGCGCCTCGTCGGACCGACCGGCCCGGACCAGCCACCGGGGCGTCTCGGGCATCCCTATTAGCAGGACCGCCTGGACGACGGCTGGTGCGGCGCCGAGGCCGACCATCCAGCGCCAGCCCGAGCCCCTGTCGCTATAGTGCTCGGCAAAGGCCCACCCCACGACGTAGGCGACCACCTGGCCGAGCGTGATAAAGAGCACGTTGACGGTGACGAGGCGGCCCCGGTGCGACGCCGGCGCCGTCTCGGCGATGTAGAGCGGCACCACGAGCGAGGCGGCGCCCACGGCGGCGCCGACGACGGAGCGGCCCGCCACCATGGCGGCCACGGTGCGGCTGAGAGCCTGCAGCAGGGCGCCGGCGGCGAAGAGGGCGTCGGCGAGCAGCACGACGCGCCTGCGGCCGAGCGCGTCGGCCAGGGCCGACGAGAAGGGCGACACTAATAGGGCGGCCAGCGCGGTGCACGACGTGATGACCGACTTGTCCAATGACGTCAGCTCGCGGCCCGACAGCGAGTCCTCGACGGTCACCAGCGTCGACGATATCACGCCCGTGTCGTAGCCGAAGAGCAGCCCGCTCAGCCCGACCGAGACCACGAGCAGCCACACGAACAGGCTGGGCGGCTCGGCCGGCGGCTTGGGCGCCAGAGCGTCGTGGTCATCGTCGTAATCGTCGGCGGCGGCGGCGGGCCCGTGATCGGGGTACGGCGGGCCGGCCTCGCCGTCCGAGTCGTCGTCACGGTGGTCGGCTCTCGAGAGCAGCGGTGCGTCGGATCTTGACGTCATGGCAGCGGGGGCTGCGTTTCATTGAAAGGTGTCTACGGTATTTTGTATAGCGACTGTCTCGCGAGCCGGCGACAGACAGCCAGAAACGTGTGCATCGAGCATCGTCAACTTCGACACTGCTTGGTCGTCGTCGGCCGTCACTCATCATTGTCAGCTCCACTAAAGCGAAGCCGTGGACGCGTGCAGGCTCGTGCCCGTTCGGGCACGTGGGACCCAGGAGCCCCCCTGCAGCCGCCGTCGAAATATTCCCAGGGGTCCTGGCGCTTGGGCCGTGTGTTTCAAGGAGCTGGCTCCTCGACGTGGTCCCAGCGTCACGCCAGCCAGCAGTCGCAACGAGCCGCCCAGGCCCAGGCAGCCGGGGCCGGCAGAAAAGGGGTGGTGTGGCATCTTCTGGAGCTCAAACAGTGCTGATTTTTGTCTACGCTCGCTTTTCCTCGTCGAGATAGCTACTATTGACGGCGCTTCACTTCTTTTCGGACCAGCGCGAGTCGTTGGGTTTTCATAATTGATTGAGTTTGTCCGTTTCGTTTTTGTCGCTATCGTTCCATCACAGTCAAGACCAGCACGATCCCCTGCCCAAGCTTGCTCGTTGCTGCTTCTCATCCGACATCACCACCATCACCACACCCAGCCAGGTAGCTACCTTGGGAAGAGGACGAGAAGAGAAAAACAACTATAAGAGAAAACGCGAGAACATACCATACTCCTTCCACCGCCACGATGGATGCATACAGCCGCCCGCCGCAGCGCCACTCCTGGTTCGCGCCGCTCTCGATCGACCTGATACTCAAGGTGCTCTATGTCACCTTCTTCCACCCCTTCGTGGCCTGGATGGTGCCCCTCTGCTTCCGGGCCGAGCACATGGACTACAGTGCCCCGCCGATGAGGGTCTCGATGGCCTACGCCAGCTTCGTCACCCTGTGTTGGTTCCTCAGCGCCGTCAACAAGCGCATCGCCTTTGGCATGCCGCGCGACGTCGACCTGTCGGACGAGGTCATTGTCATCACTGGCGGGTCCAGCGGTCTCGGCCTACTGATCGCCCAGGTCTACGGCATGCGCGGCGCCAACGTGGCCGTGCTGGACATCAAGGAGATGGAGAACGGCGAGGCGCGCGGCGTGACCTTTTACCAGTGTGACGTTACCGACAAGGCCGCCGTCGCCCGCGTAGCCGGAGAAATCGAGCGAGATGTGCGTTGAGAGGCAGCCTTTTTCTTGTTCTTTATCTCGCGCACCAGCTGACATTTAATTCGTACCGTAGCTCGGCTCCCCCACGGTCCTGATCAACAACGCGGCCATCGTCACCGGCAAGTCTCTGCTCGACATGGAGATGGAGGAGGTTGAGCGCAGCATGTCGACGAACCTGCTGTCGCACTTCTACACGCTCAAGACCTTCCTGCCCGCCATCATCCGGGGTGGCAAGGGCGGCACGATTGTGACGGTTTCGAGCGTCATTGGCCAGCTGGGATCGGCGCGGCTGACCGACTACGCGGCGGCCAAGGGAGGGCTGATCGCGCTGCACAAGTCTCTGACTGCGGAGCTGCGCCTCGCGCACCCCGAGATCCGCACCGTGCTGGTGACCCCCGGGCAGCTCAGCACGCCTCTCTTCTACGGCGTGCAGACGCCCAACGCCTTCGTCGCGCCCGTGGTGGAGCCCGTCGAGGTGGCCAAGGAGATCATTGCGGCCATCGATAGCGGCAAGGCCGAGCATATTGGCACGCCCTTTTACGCCCGGTGGTGCGACTGGTACAATGTGCTCCCCGTCGGCGTGCAGCTGCTTGCCCGCCGCATCACGGGCATTGACCGTGCCATGGAGACGTTTGTTGGCCGCGCGGGATCCCAGCCTGGCACCGAGAAGAAGTGAGCGGATGGGGCTGTGTTAATATGCCGTAGCACAAGGCGTGACCGGGAGGCAGAGACAAAGGGGCAGTCTGGCACCCTTGGGGCCATATGATATGTACAACAATTCAACGTAACCCGACCATGACAGCTAGTTAGCATGTATGCGCCGCACACTGCTTGGATGACTGCAGCCTTGTCGGGATGTGGGAAATTAATTAACCTAGGTTCTCCGAGGAAGAAGGGTAGCATGAAGAGAGCATGGGCAGGGGGTGGGATGGGGTGGTGACTCGCCTGTCTCCCCCACACTCTCGACGGGCGCGCGATGAGTCTATACCTTGTGTAGCAGAGGCGACCATCCTCTAGCCGGGATCCGACCCCGCGCGATAGGTTGGCGAGACGGGAAGCTAAAAGGAAGATAAGAAGAAAAAGCAAGTCCCGACGCGCCCACCCCCCCCACCCGCCTCCAGCTGCCCAGCTGGCGAAAGGGGCCAAACAGGACCCAGCTTCCTTATCTGGCCCCCACTGGCCTCGGCGATTTATCTTGACTGTCACGCATTTCTTCATGGCGCCGGTGCCGTGCCCCCCTATACGCCAACAGCCACCTACTTCATCCATCCAAGGGGGCGCATGGTTGGCTCACTCGGACCCGGCCCAAAGGCGGAATAAGTAACAACGAAAGACGACCCCAAGACCCCAAGACCCCAGAAGGATCTCCATCCATCCCGCTCGTGATAGGCAGGCGGGCTTTGGAAGAGGAGGGTGGCTGCCTTTTATCTCCTCACGTCTCCCTCCTTCTAATCAGCACCACCACACCACCCTGTTGCTCGGTGTAGCAGCAATGGATTTGTGGCCCGCCCCTTCTGCACCGCCGAGACGTCGTCCCATCCGCTATCTGCTAGTCTCGCGTACGAATATATGCACGAGGCACCCTTTATGCAGTCGCTTCGACTCTAGAGGAGCTATAGGGGCCATGTCCGCCATCTGAACTCTCTTTTCTCTCCCCCGCCGCCCCGCCCGTGCCCATTGCTTCCACCAGGACCCGCGTGCGCACTCTTCAGCACAGTCGATGGGACCAACGTTGGGGCAGAAGAAAGCGAGGCATTTTGCTCCGACTGAGCCCAGCACCCCGCGCTCGCTCTCTCGCTAGGCTCGTGTGAGCAATGGCTTATAGCTGGAAATCTGGATAGATATTGAGGCCACGGCTACTACCTCGCAGGTGGAAGCAAGCAAGAAGAATAAGAAAAGAAGGGGGCGGTCCGGAACCCCCTCTTTTAGCCTAATCTCTCGCACGGGGCATCTGGACCTCGCTGGGTCGGCCCGGTCCCCTCACTAGGACAGCACGGACAGCAGACCATGTGGTGGGACGTGTCCCGGATCCAGACTACTGTCACCAGGCAGTTTGTCTGCTCGCACCTCGGCCCCGAGGACGCCGACCGGCTCGACCGGCCCGTGGGGTTCGGGGGCGGCCTGACGGACGGCACGTACTGGGAATGGATCGACGGCAAGGCCAAGCGCATCTTCCTCGTGCTGCTGGACCTCGGCAGCCCCGAGCACATCTTCTCCGTCATCGACGACTCGTGGGACGACAGCGACCTGCCCATCGCGCTGGACCAGGTCCGGCGCCTGGGCCTGGCCGGGCCGGCGAGGGACGAGCGCAGGTTCTACAGCCGGCAGTTCCACTACCTCGTCAGGCCGCTGCGCAGGGGAGAGCACGTGGTGTACTCGGAGTCCGAGGTCGTGCCAATAGACGTCGCCGACGGCGGTAGTGGCGGTAGTGGCGGTAGTGGCGGGCAGGCGGCGGCGGACAGGGTGGCGCTGCCGGGGTTCCCCGACCACGTCTTCTGCCGCCGGCGCATCCCCATCGGGTCCGGGCCGGGCTGCCTGGCGCACGAGGACTTCCAGGCCGAGGCCGACCGGGTGCGCGGGCTCTGCAGCGGCCACCTCGTGTCGTATTTTGCCTCGTACGTGCACCGCGGCTGGGGCTACGTGCTCCTCACACCCGCGAACGACGCGACCCTCAAGGCCGTGCTGGCCGGTACGACGCCGCCGTCGCTCAAGGCGCTGGACAAGACCGCGCGGCGCGAGCTGGTGATGAACTGGATCCACTGCCTCGTCGACACGCTCTGCTACATCCACAGCCGCGGCCTGTCGCACGGCAGCGTCAGGCCGTCCAGGGTGCTGCTCGGGAGCGGCAACCACATCTCCTTCTCGGACCTCACTAGGTTCGATCCCGAGCTACTGGCCTCAGGGGCGTCGGGGGATCAGGTCCGTGGCGGCTTCGACAAGGAAGCGTACGACTACGCCGCGCCCGAGCAGTGGTTCCGCCCCAGCTCGTCGCTTGGGGCGGGCGGCGCGACTGTGCGCAAGGGCACGCTGACCTCGACCACGAGTTCCGGCTCCGGCTCCAGCTCCAGCTCTGGCGTGGCCGATGCCTTCAACGCCCCCGAGTCCTTTTCCATTAGCCGCAGCTGGCCACAAGGCAGTAGTAGTAGCAGCAGCCCGACGCAGCAGGCGCCGACGCCGCACCTCGACCCACAGGCGGCCGACGTCTTCTCGCTCGGGTGCGTCATCCTCGAGCTGCTCGGGTTCCTGCTCAAGCGGCCCTCGCGCGCCTTCGCGGCGCACCGGGCGGCCAAGCACAAGCTGGCCGGGCGCGGCGGCGCCGTGCTCGACTCGTCCTTCCACCGCAACCTGGGCCAGGTCGAGACGTGGATGACGGCGCTGGGCCGCGAGGCGGCGCGCGGCAGGGACTCGCATGTGCTCCGCGGCGTCGCCCCTCTGCTGCGCGTCGTCGAGCGCATGCTGGCCCCGCACCCGGCCGACCGCCCGCCCGTCCGCGACGTCCAGGCCCGCACATATTGCGTCCTGACAGAGGCCTGCGGCATCCGCGAGCCGCACTGCGTCCACGCGCCCTACAGAGCCTATAGCATCGGCGGCGGGCTCAAGATGGGCGTCGTGGGGACGGGAGGCGGCGGCGACGGAGGCGACGCGGGCGATGCCGTGTCCATCGTTATACCGAAGCGCAACAGCGGCAGCGGCAGGCTGTCTTCGTCCAGGAGCCCCGAAGGCCTGTGGGATGGACAGCAGCAGCAGCAGCAGCAGCAGCAGCAGCAGCAAGAGGCGTCCTGGGCGGCGTCGCCGCCGGCATCGCAGCCGCTGGGGCTGGCGGGCGGGCTGCTGGCGATCCGAAACTTGCAAATCAGAGACAAGGTGAGGTCACGGTCCACCTGGCAGGCCCCTCCTCCGTTTGCAGGTATGGCCGTGGCCCCTGTGCCCGTTTCTCATGGCTCGTGCTCAGGCTAGCATGGCTGACATTTCTGGCGCCATCTAGCAAACCTGAGTGTGTGATTTGGGTTTTATTATCCTGAGCTTTGTATCCCTGCTTTCTCCCTGGACTTGCCGTTGCCTCTTTTCTTTGCCTCTCTTTCTCTCTTTCTTTAGATACCACAGCATTTGTGTAGCGCCCAATTCCACTGTTTTTGCTATTGGTCAGCCATATCGGCACCTGCATCAAGCCGTCATGGATCGATGATCCTGCCAAGCTTTCCCTCTCTTGAGAATCCAACCCGGAGAAATGGTGGGGTATCCGCCGCCTAAATGTATGGTCTGGGATTGGCATCTCGAATGACCTCCTTTGTCGGCCCGTGGCCTTTTCAGGTCCGGCCACCACCATGTGAAGGACGCCGGGCACCCACACACCTCAAATCGACTGTAGACGTGCGTCGGGAACTAGCGCTGCAAGCGGTGTGTGTGTTTCGTCTCGGACCTGGGATTTGCCTCGCGTGTGACAGGCCCGCTGGGCTGGTGCCATTTCTGGAAGGGCAAGTGAGAGGTGAAATCTCCAACCGATCAACAAAGCAACACCCGGCAAAACAAGTAATCTGCAACGGTGCAATGCCAAGCGGCCGCACTTGGCATGTCAGCATCTAGTGCTGCTGCTGCGGGTGTTGCCGCTGTCCTTGGTCGTGTGTGAGAGGTACCTAAGTGGACGCCAGCACGCATCTCACTGCGTCCTCAGGAGGAAATCAAAACGGCAGCATGGGACGGCGCAGATCCATCCGTGACAGTGACCCCATGCCTGTCTCTCTCTCGGCACTCTCCCACGCTCTCCTCCAATCCCTCCTCTGTCTGCCTTCCGGCCGAGGGCATCGCCTGTCGTGCAAGGCTATAACACGAGCCCCTGGCCATCGGCTGTTGTCCCAGCCCAGCCTCCCGTCCCCGTGCTCCCATATCGCGGGAGGAGGCGGATAGACCCCTTATACAAACAAACACACGTCCCCCACTACACCCGAGCAAAAAAAAAGGGTTTACGGGCTCTCTCCCTCCCGCCCACTGGCCCTTTCCGTGTCTTGCAACTTCTCTCGCCCGTCTCCGTCTCCACCACGCAGACGCACCCCCGCCATAGACGAGCACACGGCAAGCTTCGGGTCTGTTCAGAGAGCACGCGCATATCGCCATGTGGCTGTCACGCCTCGTCGTGTTCCTGGTCGGCTCGGCCACGGCTCACGCCCTGCCCACCGTGACTGCGTACGGGAACAAGTTCTTCACCAGCGAGGGCAAGCAGTTTTTCATGAGAGGCAAGCACGCTCCTCCCATCCAACTGGTATATCTCTTGTCCTATAAGCTAACACCGGCACCACACACAGGCATCGCGTACCAGCTGACCGAGGGCGACCCGCTCGCCGACCCGGAGCAGTGCCGGTTGGACGCGCAGCTCATGCAGACGCTGGGCGCCAACGTGATACGCGTCTACCACGTCGACGCGGCCGCCGACCACCGCGGCTGCATGGACGCCTTCGCCGCCGCTGGCATCTACACCCTCATCGACCTCGACACCTTCTCGACCTACCTCCTGACCGCCGCCGGCCCCGCGTGGACGACGGCGCAGCACCGGAGCTACGCGGCCGTCCTGGATGCCTTTGCGGGCTTCGACAACGCCCTCGGCTTCTTCGTCGGCAACGAGGTCATCTCCACGACGGCACACTCGCCCGCCGCGCCCTACATCAAGGCCGCCGCGCGCGACATGAAGGCCTACCGCGACTCCAAGGGGTACCGCAAGTTCCCCATCGGCTACTCGGCCGCAGACATCGCCGAGCTGCGGCCCATGCTGCAGGACTACCTCACGTGCGGCGGCGACCCGGCCCTGACGGTCGACTTCTTCGCCCTCAACTCTTACTCGTGGTGCGACCCGTCAAACTACAACCGGTCGGGCTACGACGCCCTCCAGGCCCAGGCCGCCAACTTCCCCGTCCCCGTCTTCTTCTCCGAGACGGGCTGCAACGTCCCCGGCCCGCGCCTCTTCGACGACCAGCAGGCCATCTTCGGCCCCGAGATGGCCCGCGACTGGAGCGGCTCGCTCGTCTACGAGTGGATCGAGGAGCGGAACCACTACGGCCTCGTCAGCTACGGCCCGCCCGCCGCCCCCGACGTCCCGCCCGCGACCAACGTCTGGGACGGCTTCACGCGCAGGGGCACCCCGACGCCCATCCAGCCCGACTTTGCCAACCTCAAGGCCCAGTGGGGCCGCATCCCGCCGCCCACCGCCGCCGTCGCCCGCGCCGACTACTCGCCCTCGCCCTCCACCCGCCCCTGCCCGGCCGCGACCCCGGGCGGCTGGCTGGTCGACGGCAACGCCCCCTTGCCCGCCCTGGCCGAGGCTCCCGGGGGGCCCCTCCTCCCCCGCCCCGACCACCCCCGGCGGCCCGGACACTGCTGCCCCGACCCCGGCACCGCCCGCGACCACGTCTACCCAGGGCGGTGCTGCCCCGCCGCCCGGGGAGTTTACCGGTATGACTGCCGCCCTCGCCACTCTCATGCTGCTCTTTGTCCTGTGGGGTTGAACCGAGGGCTGTGCTTTCTGTCGAATGCCACAATAACTCTTGAGATCCTTCTTCTCTTCAAAACGGGACCAAGAAATCCCAACGGCCTTGGTAGGTACCTTGCTTGCATGAATCAGCCACGGTTCTGAATAACTTGGCATCCTGAGGGCACTTGGTCTGGATATGATATGAATATGGCGCCGCGAGAGCGTCATGGCGATGAGATAGTTGGGTAGCAAAGGGGCACAAGAGACGCTTCAGGTTTACACAAGGCGATATTCAGACGCATAAACACATGACTGGAAACAAGAGCCCCAGCTGCCAGCCACGCAGTGTTTGCCTTCATGGCTGTAGGGCGCAGAATAGGGGCCACCAAAGCTGGCCAGATATGAGACAAAATGTATCGGAATCGTCAATGACATGAGGACACAGAGTGAATTTATCTATCCTACCAGCCCTTGAACGGCAAGGGAGACAACAAAACGCCAAGCAATGCAATAACAGCGATAGGATAGGGCCGATGAAAACCACGCGTTTCTCGCCTCATGCACCTGGCCCAGCACGCGCCTGCTCATTTCTCCTTTGCCAATATCATCTTTTCTCTCTCGGCCTTCCGCTTTTCGAACTTCTTTTTTGAGTGCTTCCGCTCGTTCTCCTCCCTCCGCTTGATCGCCTTGAGCTCCTCGTCCTTGATCTCGGCTGCCTTCTTGACCACCTTGGGAATGTGGCGGTGGTTCTTGATGCGTCGGATCTCGGGCATGTGGGCGAACCGCGCGCTGAGTGCCTCGTTGTATTCCTCCGCCTGTCGCTGTCTTGCCGACTTGATACCTTCCCTCCTCGAGGCCTTGGCTCTCCAGAGGCGGATATTGCCGTCGTCGGAGCCGCTGAGCACGTATTTGTTGTCCGGAGTCCATGTGGCGGAAAAAACTCTCTGCATTCTCTTGGCTGCATATCGGCGATTTGAGTTAGTCTCCCGCCTCTAACGTAGGCCCTCACGCCCGACTGGACCCATCCACGAGCTGACTTACTGTGGTAGATATCGACAGAGTGACCCTTGTCCTTCTTCCAGAGCCTTATTGTACGGTCATAGGATCCTAGGTTCGCGAATGTCAGTCACGAATCTCCGTAAGCAATATGTGATCACCTGAAAGCTTACCTGAAACAAGCTCTTCACCATTGGGAGAAAACCGCACGTCCATGACGGCAGCAACATGCCCTTTTAGTACGTTCAAAGCGCGATCAATCTTTCGCATGTCAAATCTGCAAAGAGAGGCATGTGTCAGCAGAGACTCTTGCTAAGCAGAGCTCGACAAAGATCAGGGGCACAGGGAGAGGGCGACAACGCACATGTAAATGTTGTGATCCTCGCTGGCCACAGCAAAGTTAAATGCTTCCATGGGGTTCCACGCGATCTTGTTCGAGGTAAAGTTGAGGACAGTCTTGTGCAGCGGCGTCGAAGTGCGGAGATCGTATCTAGGCCGCTCAAGGGTCAGCTGTGTGTTTCAGTCAGGTCGTCGTACTCATGTCACCTACAGAACGATGCCACGGTCCGAGGCGCATGATCCAAGGATGGATTGCTCCACCTGGTTGAAGGCGACCGAGTTGATGGTGTCGGTGGACGTGGGCCAACGCAGGACCTCGGGGGCAGCGCTGTGGCGTTCCAGATCGTAGACCGAAATGACACTAGACGATGCTGCGAATGAGTTGCGCGAGCGATGGTGTGAGAGGGACGTGAATGCGTTGGTGCCCAGCCAGGTGGAGAGAGGAGCCGAGTTGGGGGCCTGTTCGGGGGAGAAGAGCTTGATTGTGCGATCGGCAGCGCAGGTCAGAAGCTTCTTGTCCTTGGTGAAGCATAGGTCCTTGACTATGTTCTCGTGTGCAGTAGTGTGCCACTGGAGCGAGTCGCCGTGTTAGTGATTTCGGTGTCTGCGCGCAAGGGGGTATGAGGAGGCACTAACGGCTTCCTCGCGACTAGTCAAGTCCCATATCTTCACAACGCCGTCGGCGCTCCCTGATGCCACCCGCGAGAGAGACCCAGGGTCCATGGTCATGGAGAAGACCGAGTCGACATGGCCTTTGCCCAGCTGGCAAATAAAAGGGGCGGCGAACATGCTATGGCATGTCTAGCATCAGCATCGACTGGCCGAGGAGCCAAGGGGGATTGGATCTGGACGGACCGTTCTAGCTTGACAGCATTGAGGGCGCGCTGGTACTCCCTGGCCCTCTCGAAAGGATGGAGGGCCGGGTCGACGTTCTTGGGCTTCCTGGCGACATCGGAGCCCGCAGGCTGCTGGGGGGCCCGGCTTAGACTAAGGTGATGCGCCGTGAGGACGTCGGCGGTTGGTTAGCTGGCGAACAAGCTCAGACGTGGTGCAAGAGAGACTCACGCTTTGACCTTCATCGTTTTGCTGTGCTTGGTAACCCTGTGTGAGGCAGCGCCGACGTTATGGCGACAGACTTTTGCCCAGCAACATTTGATCGTGAGGAAGCCCCGCCGCTGCGATGGATGGCTGCAACAGGGGTATGCAGAGCGTCGCGTTCGCAGGCGGTTCCACCGATGCGCCAAAATTTTGGCGGTCAGCAAAATTCTGCCGTAAACGGAAGGCTGGAGGCAGGGGCAAGGTTTATCCGACGGGGCTGGCCTTGCCCCCCAGCTCGTAGCTTATCATTGACGGCTTATCGCTCAGCACGGTGCCCCACCAGAACCTTCGCCGGAGCCTTGGCGCTTTCGTGTGCGGCTGGAACCTGGACGGACAGCACCGCTTGGAAGCTGTGCCTGGGGATTGAGCTCAACACCAACCACTCACCACCACGGCCACCACCACAGCCACCACCACAGCTAGCAGCATCCTGGCCCACGCAAAGTCCCAGCAACCAGCGACCAGGCCGCGCAGCCCACGACAACGCAGCCTTTCCCAAACACGAATCGACTCTAACCGAAGCTCGACAGCTCCCGACGACCGCCCTTCCAGGCAGCGCCGGCGCATACGCAGCACGCGCACTCGCTAGGAGCCTTCGGCCCCGCCCACCGACAGCTACCCAGCCGGCTCTCGCCGCGTCCTGGTCCGGATCAGAACGCCAACCACCTTGTGGACTCGACATTGGCCATTGCAGACGCTCGATCTACTTCAAACATGGCTGCCGGAGACTCACCGAGGCTTCGCGAGGCCCGCGAGGCCACCAAGTCGAACCCAAAAAAGGCCGAGGACATGTACAAGGAAATCATCTCGAAGCCTCCATCTGTCAACTCAGACGATGCAACCCGCGAGTACGAAACTGCGCTGATTAGGCTGGGAGAGCTGTACCGAGATCAGAAGTAAGTCGGCAATTGAGGGGCTGGGCCCAGGCTCTCCCTGTGCTATCGAGTCTGCAGGGCTATGCTGACCTTTCGCAACTGTAAGAAACTCTAATGAGCTTGTCGATTTGGTCACAAGGAGCCGGACAGTGCTCTCGTCTTTTGCCAAAGCGAAGACGGCAAAGCTCGGTATGTCCTTGTCTGTTGCGGCAACTCTATCGGTGGCGCTCCGTTTATCTAACTCGATCGACGCACGCGCACAGTCCGACAGCTTCTCGATCTTTTTGAGAACATTCCCAACACGACGGACCTACAGATCTCGGTCACCAAGTCATGTATAGAGTGGGCAACGTCGGAGCGGCGGACGTTCCTCCGGCAGAACCTTGAGACGCGGCTTGTGACGCTGATGATGGCCAAGCAGTCCTACTACGAGGCCCTGACACTCATCAACGGGCTCCTGCGCGAGCTGAAGCGCCTAGACGACAAGCTGGTGCTGGTTGAGGTGCAGCTGCTCGAGTCGCGTGTTTACCACGCGCTGGGCAACATCTCCAAGGCCCGCGCCGCGCTGACAAGCGCCCGCACCAGCGCTGCCTCGGTCTACACGCCACCCCTGCTGCAGGCCAACCTGGACATGCAGTCGGGCATGCTGCACGCCGAGGACCGGGACTTCAACACCGCCTTCAGCTACTTCATCGAGGCTCTGGACGGTTACCACACTCAGGACGAGCCGCAGCGCGCGACGGCTGCCCTGCAGTACATGCTGCTATGCAAGATCATGCTGAACCTGGTTGATGACGTCAACAACCTCATGACATCCAAGCAGGCCGCCAAGTACGCTGGCCAGTCGCTCGAGGCCATGAAGGCCATCGCCCGTGCCCACGCGAACCGCTCGCTCGAAGAGTACGAGCAGTCGCTGGCCCTCTACCGCCATGAGTTGGGCAGCGACGCTTTTGTGCGCTCCCACTTGCGCCGACTCTACGACGCCATGCTGGAGCAGAACCTGATCAAGGTCATTGAGCCCTTCTCCCGTGTCGAGATCGACCACATCGCCAAGATGGTCGGCCTCGACACCCAGCAAGTCGAGCGCAAGCTGTCGCAGATGATCCTCGACAAGGTGATTATCGGCGTCCTTGATCAAGGCGCCGGATGCCTCATCATCTTTGACGAGACCCAGCGCGACGAGGCCTACGACGCGGCCCTGGCCACGATCGAGAAGCTCAGCAGCGTGGTCGACGTGCTCTACACCAATCAGGCATCCATGCTCGAGTAGGGCCCCGCGCGCGCAAAAGCAGGTGTTTGGATCCTTGGGCCGGCTGCGACGTTGCTGGTGCTTCTATTTCTTCGCCTCGTGAGGCATGCCGACCAAGTTGGGCGGTGACGGGTTTGCGTTTGTAATAGTAGAACAAAGTAGCTGGCGCCGTGCTCAAGTTCATTGAATGGGTCATCGCGTTCGGGACTGACAGTCTGATTTGGAATATGTCTATCATTACCAAGGTGATTTGACATCCTCCGACGGTAGGTCGCAGCTCTCACAACATAGCCCATACCTCGCTGTCAAACCTACAGACCCTGTCACTATACAGCCGGCTTGGCTAGCTGGTAGGTTTCTTGATGCATAGTCGGCAATTGACATGAAAGTTTTGTAAGGGCCCAGTCAGGGAGGTTACCGTATCTTCACCTGTTATGTGGTAATTATTCGATCGTGCTGCTGATAGATGGGGCCATGAAGGCATGCCGTGGCGTTCCAGATGCCCAGTCCGACTCCAAAAGGATCCCAAAGCAGGTTTCCAGAAAAATACACATGAATTATAGCAGCACAGAACGCCGACCAAAAACCCACCAAAACCCAACGATGCGGCTATAAACGACAATCCAGTAGTCCCAGCAACCAGACAAAACTAGATGCAAACGCACATGGAATGCAGGGACATGTCGACAGGGAGGTACAGAAAGCTCACAGAGAACGCCGTCGATGCCAATTTTCAAAAGACTACCCGGAAGGCATTGCCGGGAAGTAGAAACAAGGGGGTAAGGGAAAGCCAACGCGGCCCATGCAGACGCACAGGGGAGGGAAAATGAAATCCTCGAATACGGGGGTTTGCGCGAAAGGGGCCATGAGGCTGGCTTAACTGGCCTGGCCGTTCCGCATCGCGCCAATGGGCCTCAGTCGTCCGCCCTTAGCGGCCCGGCGCCTCTCCTCGCCGACCAGCAGGGCAAAGAGGCGCTTCGAGAGCACGTGCTCGTCCCAGACGCAACCGGCGCCCAGCTCAGCCCGGAACGCGTCCACGACGTCGAGGTGCCACTGATCCAGCGCCATGGTCTCGCCCTGCGCCGAGACGTGTTTGCCCAGGAGCCCCGCCGACCGGCGCTTCTGCGAAACGCTCACGCGGTGCTGCAGCTGGAAGTTGAGCGAGCCCTTGCGGCGCTCCTGCAGCAGGGCGTCCATCCGGACCCAGTGTGCCCGGCTCCATTGTGTTTGCGACAGGCGCGATGCCGCGGCTTCTGGAGCGGTCGAGGCTTTCGTCGGGGGCGCCAGCACGACAGACTGTCGCAGCGCCGTGATGGGCTTCGGCTGGCCTATCAATTTTGGAGGGTATCTACCCTTATTGCCTTTATCTCCCTCACCCCCGGACGGTCGCTGCATGTCTGTCCGCACAGGTTCCGAGTCCAATTCCATGGCATCACCACCAGTCGCGGCTTGCGGAAGACCGTGGAGTCCCCGGGCCTGCTCGAGTGCAAGAGGCGAGAGAGTGCTGCTTGTGAACTCCACCACCCGGCCGGGCGTCTTAGGCTTGAGAGGTGAGCGGAGGCAGGACTTGGTCGGAGACGCCGCCCGGTTGGGTAGCGGTTTTAGTGTTGGCACTACGAAGCTTGATTCGCCCTCGTCCGAATCATCGGCATGATTAGGCACATGACGGCTCTCGTCCCGTTCGGCTGTGTCCTCGACAGACGCTTTGTGGCTGGCGGCGCCGGGGCCAACTGGGTCAAACAGCCAACCACCGGAGCTGCCTGAACGCGGCGCAAAGTTGCGTTTTTGCGGCAGTTGTCCAGAGGGAGCCTTCGGCGGCGACCGCTGCGATAGCGTCGATGGTCGCGGTTCCTGGCTGGCTTGCGGCTGGCGAGGCGGCGCAGGGGAGAATAGATCCAGTCGACGTTGGCCGCTGGGCTGGAATGCCTTCTGCGCCACCGAGGACGGAGGGTTCTGGCTTTGACTCACAGACCTTTCCGCAACGGATTCGCGCGCCACTGACTCCCGTTGAGGTGGGACCACCGATCCAAAGAGCTCCTTGTGACTGTCTTCGGCAGGCTGCGTTGGAGTGGCGTCATCAGGAGCGTTGGTCGCGAGGGGTTGGATTCGAGGCACAGTAGCGGGAGACGAGAAGAAGTTGGATAGGTCAACTCTGGCAGCTGATGTACGAGCAATCTGGACCGGTAGTGGCTGTTCATGACGCCCAAGTAGAGATGCCTGAGCCAAGTCCCTCTCCTGCACCGAAAGGAGCGAGAACTCTTCAGACTCACTCGCCACTCGCGGGGTTGCCGTCTTTGTCCAAGGACTGGGCACCTTGGCTCGGCTCCATAGGTTGAGAGTTGGGTCTTGAACCGGTTGGGCCTTGGCCGGAGATGGGGTCGGCCGAGATGCCTCAAACGCCCAGATATCATCGTCTTCGTCGACCTCGGGGGGTTCCGATCCACGCGGGGGTAAATGGTCTTCCTCCATAAGCACATCAGCAGTCACGTTACTCTCATCATGGCCACTGTGTCGACGCCATGTATCATTCATGTGACCCAAGGCTGGACCGCTCGATGACTTGGCGTTAGAGGCAGTGAGGCCTTCTGCCCGTCCGCTCCCGGCGGCCACCACGCTTTCAGGAGCCTCCCAGTCCATGGCTTCTTCGGCGCCGTCCCCGCCTGGGCGTGCTGGATTCACGGCCGAGTCTAGAGGAGGCTCCTCCAACGGAAGGGATGACTTTTTCGCTCGCGGGATGGCCTTCGGGCTTGGCATGTCCGAATCTGGAGCAAATGGGTTCTCCGCTGAGGTCTGAGGAATCGCGGCTCGCGGCGAGAACATATGTGCCCCCTGAGAGACAAGGCTTTTGATTTGACTGAGTGGATTAAGGACCTGGGTCCAGGATCTCTCCGATCTAATCACAGAGGATGGCTCGGGGCCCGCATTTCGAGTTGGAGGCTCCGGTGAAGGCTCCGCCATGACCCCTGGCCGTGCCGTGTCAGTACCTTCCATGTCTCGGGACACCGAGGATCTGAAGGGGCTTCCCAGAGTGCTCTCTGCGCCTTTGGGAGATGGCGGGTCCGATGTGACGTGCTGGAGAGCTCTCCCGACCCGCACTATTGGCGATAGCGCAGGTCTAGTAGAGAAGGAAGGTAGATCTAAATTGTCGGAATGCCCGTCCAGGTCTAGCTGCGGCGGGTTTAGCGAAGATCGGGCAGCAGCCTCGGGGCTTTCTGATGTGTCCTGCCTCGTCTCCCGTGTGGCAATTGTGGGATTTGAACAACCGGTCTCATCGATCGACGAAGCTCTACGCGCCGGTGGAGAAGAGCCCAGGTCGTCGTCTTGTGCATCGTCGTGTGCGTCGTCCTGGGCGTCGTCTGATGCCATCTCTGCACCCTCCGACTCTTTCCCCAGGGGCTCTTCGTCAACCGGTGGTGGCGTCTCATCTGGTGTCAACAGCTTCCTTGCGGTATCTGGCAGAGGAGCAGAGTCTATCACCATTGGCGCTGGCCCGTCAGACTGGGCCTTTCCATCATTGTCTATCGACCCTTCCCCGCCTTCAAAGCCGTCGACATCGTTGCCATCGTGGCTATTGCCGCCATCGCTATCGTCGTGGCTGTTGTCGCCATCATGGTCCTCGGCCATCCCCTCTACCTCATCCTCATGCTCCGATACAGGGTCTCGGTGTTGTCCGAGTGGTCGTGGGGTTACGGCTTCGAGCACAGCCTCGGGGATCTCGGAAAACGAGTCGTCATAGACACTTGCCTCCTCATGAGCCGCAGATACCTCTTGGCCACGGGAGGCGAGCGGAGTATCCAGCAGCGACTCGTCCCTTCTCAAGGACTTCAGAGCAAGCTGCCTGCTCAGTGGTGTCACGTTTTTCCCCTTCTTTGGGCTTTCCACCCGCGTCCTAATCGTGTTCTGGCTACTCGCGGGAGCCGGCGACGGTTCGTTTCGGGGAGCGTCAATAGGGGGGCTGGGCTTGGGGGCTGTGGGTTGCCCTGCAGGCGCAGTCGCTTCGGGTTCGACAGACGAAAGACCAACATCACTGGCTGGTCTCTTATCCGGCTGCGAGGGCTGCTGGCTCGGTGGATAGTGTTGATTTTGATCTGTCCTGCCCTGCCGGATGGGCTCGAGCGCCCTATCGACAATGAAGCTGGTGGCATCTCCCATCTCTGGAAGCGCGGCTTCGGCATACTGCATGCTTTCTCTAAACGACACGATCGAATCCATCATGATCATGCTGAAGTCTTCTCCTTGGGCGATCGTATCCATATCGGCATCGCTCCTAGCAGCCTTCTCAGTTGTCTCAGATTCGGCATCGCTCTGGTCGGCACCCGAGGCCACATAGTCAACCGACGCTCTGTCATCCTGGCTGGAAGCCTCGGAAACTGGTACGTCTGCCGCTTTTGACGGCTCCTGCGGACTCGAGTGACGTTCCATATCCACCACGCTGCTAGATGCCCGCCATGAGTCGGCAGGTGGGCGTGACTCGGGCACGGCGGCAAGCCATATATCTTCGTCGTCCATGGCATTACCACCCGCGCCATCCGTTGATACATTGATTGAGGACAGCATCGTTTCGTCTGGGCCGAGGCCCTCCGCCGTGGGCTCCGTCGGAATAACAGAGGGAATGGTCTCGATCAGTGTGTCTTGGTCGGCCAGTGCTTCCATCTCGGCCGGGACCAGAGCCTGCCGCCGTGGGCGGCCCCTTTTCTTCACAGTCCCTGTATCCGGGGGCGGTCTCGTGTCTTTTTTGGACGGAGTCCTGGCCTTGCGTCCTGGTGTCTTTCGAAACTTTGCGGTTGGTCTTGGCGTTGCGTCCATGTCTTCGCCGCCCGTCTCGGATGCCGAGTCGGCGGTCTCTGACCGCAAGCGACGATTGCGCTTGGGGCTGCGGTCGATGGGGGTCCCAGCCCTCTTTTTCGCTGACGGCATCGGAGTGCCTGACTTCCGCGGTCTTCCTCGCCTGCGAGGTGTCGCCGTGCCCGGTACTGGCTCACGTTCATCGTCTGTGAGGCCCCTCAGGGGGATTGTGGTGGTGGTGGTGGTGGATGTGGTGAGATCGCGGCGGCGGGCAGCAGAACGCGGACCGCGAACGGCGGAGGATGGGAAGAGGCGGCGCGTGACGTGATCTTTCTCGCTACCCTCCGCCTCAACAGTGACAAGGATTTTCTGGGGTGACAGCTCGTTGCCGACGTCAAGCTCAAAGGTCTGTTTCCTCGGAGAGCTGGCTGTCGACGACTGCCTCTGTGACCGTAACGAGGACTGGTAACCTCGTACCATGCTGCGTGTGACGCGGGCCACAGAGCTCGGAACGACATCGTTGAGCGGATCCGGGGACGACATGCCGTCCATGTCCGCGTCGGCGAGTGATGATGACATGGCGGGTGGTCTCGTTAAGCGACGATGCGCATGTGCGCGTTCGGTAGCATAGGCGCAAGAGATCTGTCGGTTCGAGGTGGCCTAGTGGCACTGACTGACCGGCGGTTGGGGCTGTGGGAGGTCCTTGGGTGAGAAATATGCTCCGGGGTGACCTATATGTCACGGCGTAGTGTATGAAAGATTTCCAGGCAAATATCGATGTCGCGACAGCCAATAGTGCAATCACATATCGAGAACAGGGTCCCTGGATGTTTGTTTACATTCCCGAGTGGTTGTTACCCAAGTGGAGCTTAGCCCTTGACGCAACACCGCAACTTTGCAGGCCCAACTCCCGCTTGGCAGGTGACTCAGCTATAAAGCATCACGTGGTTAGATGACATCGTTTCCAACCCGTCCAGCAGTCAAAGGTGTTGGCGATCGCCGCACACGGAATTGATGAAGAGCGCATGGACTTGCACAACATACCTGGGTCGATGTAAGGAACAGTTCCGTGCCTGGACAATGAAATAATACCAACAGCATCGGTACGAACCGGGCATCACAGCACGAACCATCTGTGAAGTTCATATGCCGCAAAATTCGGTTAAAAGACCAGTCCACAATGTGGCAGGGCAGGGATGAGATTCGCGACAATCTGCAATTACGGGCATTTTGTTTGGCATCGCAATGAAAATCGTCCTTTTCATAACCAAGTACCTACCGGGTACGTACCTAACCTCCCTAAGACGGGTTATACACATGTCCGTTGTGTCGTGATCAAGGGCAGATTCCGTTCCCCAAAACAGTGGAACCCCTGTACTCCATTGTGGCCATCCCAACCGTCGCCAGAGCAATGGCGACATACTGACGAGGTGAATAGGGAGAGATGATGTCACGAGAATGAAACAGTGTGATAGTCAAGGAGAATTACAGGCGAGGAGATAATGGGAAATCATGGGTGTAGTAATGCAACCAAATGTTGTGAACATCTATGCGGGGAGAGGAAACAGAAGAAACAAGAAAAAAGAAGAACAAAGCAAGACAGAAAGCGGAGTGTAGGAGTGTTTGCTGACACAAAAGACAGCAAGACAAATGACCAAAAAGCACCGACGCCAAACCGTGACCATCGATTCCCTAACTGTTCCGTAAGTAGTGGGATATTTTATGGCTATCCAATAGATAAACTGCCCCCCTCGACTATGCTGTTTCATCAGACTGGACCTGATTAGTTTCGCCGTCGCTGTGCTCTGGTATTGCTACCCTGTCGAACCATAGCGACGCCCCCTTGGCTGCTCTGGCGACTCATCGGGCTGGCGCCCGGGGCTGTTGTTGGGCCAGCCTTGGAGTTTGGAGTCGGCGGTCCACGGACGGAGCTCAGCGGAAGCTTCAGGTCGGTTCGGAGGTCTTCAGGCGAGTTTCTGGGTCCGTCCAGGTAGATGGCATATCGATCTTCGCGCACGTTGAAGGCAGTTGCCTCTAGCACTTTCCGGCAGCCGTTCGCGTTATCGAAGTTTGAGCCGACGCCGTGGATTTTCTCGTACTGTCGCAGTATGTTCATCACCATCAGATCTGAGTTAACCTCCTCAGGGGGCAAAACGGTTGGACTGTTGCCGTCCTTGTTGCTATACGACTTGGCATACGTAGCCAAGAACATTGGCGGTAGCTTGGGCACTGCCGCCGCCATCTTCTCGAGATTCCCTGGAATCTCAAAATTGGTGAGCGCCTCCAACCCCACAATCTTCTCGTCGATGAAGTTTGCATTGTTTGCACCGCCTCGGCTGCGAGTGGCATGTGACGGAACTCGCTCCATCATTGGGGCCGCAGCGATGGGCTCGTTCCCGTCCTGGTCGCCGTCGTCGTTCTCGCCCGCATCGCTATCGTCGGGTGAGCCATGGCCGCCAGAGCCATTTGGTTTAGACTTGCTCGTAAGCAGGTACTTATGGGCAGCCAGCGCAGCAGTGTTGTACTGCATCGCAAGCTCCTTGTCTGTGAATAGCTTGTCGATGCTATATATAGGACCAGTAGCTTTCCGGGATACAAGTCGGTCGTTCTGCCACATAGGTGTAGTGTTGTTGGGATCAAGGACCCGTCGCTGGGGCGCCGGTGAGCCATCGTCGTCTGCGCCGTTTCGTTTGCGTTTCCTGCCGTCCGAGTAGCCGCTCGCATCGTCGGCATTTTGACGGAGTCGGGTAGCTCGCTTGGTGTGCGTGCCACCAGGACTTGCGGGATTCGTGATGGAGTACTGGTTGGGATGCAACAGCAGCGCAGAAGCGTCGGAGATCTCGAAAGCCTCCTTCTCCTTGGTTAGGCGTGCTCGCTTGGAATTTATGGCGTTGATGAGGCGGTCGCGAAGAGTCTGGGACAGCGCGCGGTGCTCACGCTTTGCGACCTCGGTTTTGTAGATGTAGACGTTGCGGTGCTCGTGGCTCTTCATGTCGAACTCGTCCTGTGAAGCCAGGTCAGCGAGTGTTAGCTAGGTGATGGCGCTTGCGATAACAAGAGCGCGGATTGTCGAATGAGGCATACCTTGTGGCGCGTCAGCTCAAAATCGCGGCGTTCCACGAGATCCTCAATGGTGTTAACCCATTCCTGGAACTTTGGACCAGCCATTTCAAGGACGGTCCTACCGCGGAACTGAGGATCGATGTTGTCACTCATGCTCTGCTCCCGGTCTATGGCAGCAAGTGGCTGAGCAGCATATGGGTCGACTTGCATGACCAGCGCTGTGTCAACTTGGATCTTGGCCAGCATTTCGCGGTATTCCCGGTCACGATTCATATCGAACTGCTCAGAAAGAGAGGCGAGACGGTCGATAAGCAGCTGTCGCTTCTTTTCTCGCTTTGAAAGCGTGGGAGGCGGCGAAGGATTCGAGCGTCTGTCGGGCTTTGCGTGTGACGCTTCTATAGGTTCGTTGATTGACATGGTAGCGGGTCGTGGGCGAGCCCACGCAGCTGGCCGAAATACAAGGGAATCGAGCGAGCGTGTGTCGACAAAGTGCGTTGGTGTCAAGAGTATCGAAGAGGACCAGGTAGTGCCTAGGGTACGGGAGGCTCGGCGTCACCAGAGAGAACGGCCGTGGTGTTGTAAGCGAGGAGAGGATGTGAAAAGCGGAGGAACTGCGGCAGCCGAAGAAGGCTCGTCAGCGATAGGGACAACAACGACTTAGACCAGTGAGTATATAGGCATACGATGAGGGGAATCACTCTTGGTCTGACGAGAAAAGCCGTCTGGAGAGACAGTAGCAGCTCCAGCCTTGAAAAGGATCAAGATTCAGAAATGCGCCCAGCAGATCCGTGTCATTCGGTCCGGCTACTCGTCTGAGCAAATCCAGGAGGCGACGGGGCGCAAAACAAACACGGAGTAGGGATTGGGGGGATGTGCGTCCGATAAAGAGGTATGCGGAAGCCAGAATCCAAAGGAAATGGGGGAATCATCTACCTTGGAGTCAACGCTCTCGGCGGAGACTAAAGGCGGGTGCGGCAAGCCTGACGCCGACGACGATGTAGGCTGGAAAAGCACTTTTAGCAGCGGAGACCGTGCGGCAGGCGAATTTGGTCGCGAAGCCCAGAGTCTCACTCCTGCGGGCGCTAAGTTCCTATCCCCCGCTAAAGCCCCGTGGTCGTTGTGGGCCCTTGGCAAGGGATGGTGTAGTATGATTGGTTTTCAGAACCCTGCTTGCGGAAGCCAGAGTGAAGTACCTCCCTGATGGAGCCCCACGGCCCGGCTGGGCCAGTTGCAGATGGCCAATGCGTATGGATTTGCTGTGCGCAGCTTGTGTTCGCCGCTGGATCGCAGACGGACGACCTGGCAAACGCGAGTGAGCAATACGCAGTCGACCCAACCACGTCCACCCCGCGACCGGAATCGCACGCCACAATCAACGGATCGAGGCCGACAACCGCCCTGCCACGCGCCGATGCAACGGCACTGACCCCCCACGCCGCACGCTGCTCCCCATGACTTAAATGGAGAATCTATCACTCTCAGATGCCCCTCACCAAGGGGCCGGTCCGGCGCCCGGAGGAGGCGCTATCCAGGGACATGCTGGACGCGGACCTCCGCCTCCCTCTCTGCCTCCGCAGGCGCAGTCGCAGCTCCCGGCCCAGATGTTTACGACGGCCGCTCAGTTGCTTGATTTGACAGACAGTAAGTCTAAACGTGCTTCCCACATATGTTGCTACTACGCAAGCAGTGACCCTTCCTATCATACATGGACTCGCTGACAGCGGTACCTACCACCACAGAAAAATTGATGATTGCGTTGCGCGATGGGCGCAAGCTTAGCGGAGTCTTGCGGAGCTGGGATCAGTTCGGTATGGCTGAACCACATCCAGCCTGCGGGCTGATGCTCGCGCAGAGATAGGGCTCTTTTTGTTGACGATAACCAGCAAATCTTGTCCTTCAGTCCACAACAGAGCGACTCTTTGTCCCACCGGGCTCAACCACCGGTGCTCCCGAGGATCGCGGCCTTTACGCTGACATCCCTCGTGGCCTTTTTCTCGTCCGAGGCGAGAATGTGCTCCTGCTCGGCGAAATTGACCTCGACAAAGACGACGATCCGCCTCCTGGCTACGACAAGGCAGAGCTATCACTTGTGGAGGCGCTCATCAAACGGCGTAAGGCCGAGGAGAAGGCTAGAGAAAAGACGCGCCTTCGCAAGTTGGCTGGTCTTGGATTCGAAGGGGAGAACATGGGAGAAGTCATCTTCTAGCCTGGCATAGCTGGTCGCAAGGGCGTCGAGATGAGCTTGCCACCACATTCGGGCGCGCCAAGGAGGCCATGCGCATGGAGCACCCAACCAAGCCGATAACCAAGCCGAAGTCTCCAAGATACACGAGCCAGCCGTTCGTGCTTATCGTCAAGAATACGGGGGCGGGGGGAAAGCGCAATATGAGGATGGCTTTGAAGGGTTGGCGTAGCGCCTAAGTTATAGGGCCTGTCGCTGTCCCGAGAAGGAAAATGAAACGGGGGTTCGGCCAGCAGAATATTGTGAAATGCAGCCGAGCCGGGGGATATCATGGTGGTAGATCAAACGCAATGGATTCTAAAATCTACAAGTCGGAAATCAAAGCGACAGATATAACGACTTCTAGCTCACATGGTAGATTCAAGCTACCATGAGTACCGACATCCAAGATTGTAGTTGATGAGATGCCTTGATTCACGCACCCCGCGGTTTATGCTGCATGCCGAAATCATGGCAGTAACTATATTGGTAGGCACCGCTGAAGCCACCGGGCGGCTACTGCGGGCGGTGTTACCTTTGGCAATTGCACCCTGGACTGAGAAGGGATAATGACTGAGGCTGTCACACCACCCACAAAAAAATGGCTGTTCCTTCGAGGAATAGGAATAAGCATAAGTACGGAACTAAAATAAAATAAAAATAAAATAAGAATAAACACTCAAGTGAAAACAGGAATAACAATAGAGATATAAAATAAAATAAAATTAAATTAAAAAAGAAAAATGGTCTTTGGCACATCCTGTCAGACTGCCATCCTCTGTGGTGCGTGCCACCTAAGATCCCTGTAAATGTTCAAGCGGATGGAGCCGATGTGGACCCGCTAGGCCTAAGGAAAGGAAAATCAATTTTACGTCAGCGCCGTGGGTGCTGTCACGTGTCTGTGCACGTGCCAACCCCACTGAGCAGCCTCCACGGAAACTTTCTAACGTGCCCGCGACGGCGGCAGGGCATTTCTATCTGGCCGCGTTGCGCCGGCTTTGGCTACTTGGGTACAAAAAAAGTTATAACCACGGGGCAATTGTAAAACCGCTATCCCAAGCGCTTTGTTTTTTTTAAAGTTAATCCTTTTTATTTAAACCTTTTTGGTTTTATTACCGGGAGCTTTTTTTTTTCGTTTGTATTCGGGTTTGCCGGGGCTTTTCCCCGGGGTGCGGAACTTTTGCCTTTAATTCCTTCCTTTTTAACGTATAGCACTTTTTCGAGCTTTAAAGCTTTTAACGCTTTTTCCACGTCCGTTCGAATTACGGCATTATAACCTTTTTTATGCCAAACGGCCTTTTCGCTGCTTTATATTATGGGGTTTTTTTTTATAGCGTTAGGACTTTCCGTAGTTCGCATTTGGCCGTATGGCCAACTTTTTTTTACTTTTTTGCATACGCAATGCTAATAACCGTTAAATAAATGGTTGGACTTTTTGTAATACAATTCGAAATTGCCGTATTTTATGCTTTTTGCTAAATAAATATGTAATTGGCTTTGGTAATCCCATTTTATTATTAACCTTTACAATACGTGCTTGCAAAATTTGGGTTTATTAATTTTTTATTACGCCGCGGGGTTAGCTTGGGCAAATTAAAATTTTGGGTTGCTTTTGGAGCGGGTTGCTTTTAGCTTTTTCGGGGGGATTTTTAAAAATGTTGCTATTTGCTTGGCTTTGCGGTTTACTAAGCTTAACGGGGTAAAAAATTTTTTTGGCGTAATTTCGAATAGCTTTAATATGCGCGTTAAGTTATTTAAATATTAAAATTTAAAAAAAATTAAATGGTTAACCGAAAAGGTATGCAAGCGTTTTAAAACTTTTTTTTTAATTTTTTTGTAAAAAAACCCGGCCGCCCAATATTTTATTAAAACCGGGAACGTTTGTTACGCGGGTATTAATAATTTTAAAACCGGGCGGGTAGCTTTTTTTAATGCTTTTAATTTCCAAACCGTTTATTTATCTTAAATTTTACGGAATAAAAGCTATAACCCGTACGATAGCATTGGAAAAACCCCGTTTTTAAACCACGCTTTTGCGGCTAAAAAGCGGAAGCTTTGGTTAACCGCGTACACTTTTTTCGTTAATGCTATAATTATTTATGCTTTAGCCGTTTGTTTAACTATATTGGTTGTTATGCTAATGCTTTTTCGGGCGTTGCATTTTAGCGCAACTTTAAATTACGTTACTTATTATTTAACGTAAGTTTTATCGCCCAAAAGCTATAATTAGCGAATGCGTGGTTAAATTAATTTGCCGGCCAATTTTAAACCGCCCGGGGGGTATACAATAATTCGGGTTTGCCTGGGTTTATACGTAAGCTTGCTTTTTTTAAATCCTTATATAGTTATTATGCAGCTTTCGTAATAATTTTAGCCGCAAATTCGGGGTTTTTGTAAATGTTATATTAAGCAATATCGTTTATATACACGTACGTTATTCTTTATGCCAAAATGGGGGGGCCTTTACAACGGTAGCAAATACTAATGCAAGCAATATAAAAAATTACGGAAATTTTTATAAAAATCCATTGCTAGCACCGAATGGCTCGTTATGCTATTTAAAACGGTACCGTTTGTTTCGAACGAATAATTTTGCCAAAAATACCGTTTCCGGGCGCTATTTTTATGCTTGCAATGCCGCAATTAATATAACTTTGTTTACCGAAAAAAACGTTAATTTAACGTTATATATTGCTAAAAAGCCGTGCTTCCTTTGCTTTTTAGCTTTATTTGCGTTAAATACAAAGCTTATTACGAAATTTTGCGCCGATTTTAGCGGAAAAGCTTTTGTTATGTTCCGGGGGATTGTACCGCTGGCTATTGCCGCTTTTGCTATCCTTTTTTGCATTAACCGCTTTAATTTTTTCCCAAGCATTAACAACAAAATAATTAACTTTTACCCGTTTATTATTTAATGGTTTTGCTTTGGTTTAAATAACGTTATTACCGTTGCGGCTTTTTACGCGTTAAAAAAGCAACCAAATTGGATTGCTTTTATGCATACCGTTTTAAAATGCTTTGCTAGCATTTCGCTTTATAATTTTCGAAAGTTGCAAATTGTTACCCCGTTTGGTTCGGGGTTTGTTAACGTTTTAATTAAAAAAGCTTTTTTAATTTTTTCGTTTATTAAATTTGCGTATACCGCGTTTGTTACGCTTTGTAATATTTAGGTTGCGTTTTGCCGTATTTTAAAGTTAGCAATTATTGGTTTTGGAAACGCGTTTGTTGTTAAAGCTACCGTAATTCCGGTTTGGCTGGTAACTTTTCGCCCGTTTACTTTTAACATAGCCGGGCAATTATTTAAATTCGGATTTTTTTTATTTAAATACCGGCCCCAATTCGTTAAATTTAGCGTTAATTATTAAGTTTTGGTAATGTTTTCGTTTTGCTTTTTAATATTTGGCCCGGAAATGGGCTAAATCCAATTCCTTTGCTGCCGTTAGCTTGGGTATTTATTATTTAGCTTTTAGCTTTGTTAAATGTTATTAATTTATAATGCGCACCGTGCTTTGTATTACGTTATGTATGCGTTACGCTTGTTTTTCGAATTGTTCCGTAATATGTGCCATTTTCGGGGGGGGGGGGGGGGCCTAAATGGCCGCTTATTATAGCTTTGGCTGCCGGCACCACGCTTTCTGGAAAGTACCATTTTAGCGTTTTCCCTTTCGGTAAAGGGCCTTTTATTAAAACCTCGATGGTTTTGTAATTAAATACTTAATATTTAAGCTTTGCTAACGCTTTCGGTAACCCGAAAGTTAAATTAAGCATTTTGCTTTGTCGGTATATCGGCTTTTTATTTGGATTAAAAAAGAGCATTTTTAACTTTTTTATTAAATTTGCTAATTTTTAGCCTTTACTAATTTATTCCGGGGCGCTGCCCTAATTTAAATGTTAAACGTTAAAATTACTTATTAAACCCTTATTTGCTTCGGGTTAAATTTGTGTTAGGAGCACGGGCGAAACCGCCCGGCAAAAAGCGGGGAGCGTTAAATGCACGGGCGAGACCGCCTGGCAGAAAAGGAGGAAAGGGGCGCTGGCAGCCAGCCGGGCACGGACCCCCCGGGAATATGCCAGCGAGTTACCGGTGTCGCGGCCAAAGCATAATGGCGAAATTAAAAAATAAAGTAAAGTTTAAATTGTACGAAAGCGTTTGGAACGCGAAGGATTTAAAAAACCGACCCCGGGTGCCCAAAAAGGCACGAGGAAAGGGAAAGTTAAAAAAAGAACAATTTTTATTGGCGATAGCACCTTTGGTAGGAAATTTACGGAGGCTTAACAAAGGAAACACTTGTTAAGGGTTAATTGGTGCAAAGGCGGGTAATTACCGGGTTACGGGCCGGATGCGGTATTTTCTTTATTAAGCTTCCGTAAATCTTTTACCAAAAGTGCTATCGCCAATAAAAATTGTTCCTTTTTTAACCTCCCCCTTTTTCGTACCCTTTCGGGCACCCGGGGTCGGTTTTTTAAATTTTTTGCGCTCCAAGCGCTTTCGTGCAATTTAAGCTTTATTTTATTTTTTAGCTTCGCCATTATGCTTTGGCCGCAATACCGGTAGCTTGCCGGCATATTTTTGGGAAGTTCGTGCCCGGCTAGCTGCTAGCGCCCCTTTTTTCCTTTTTTGCCGGGCGGTTTTGCCCGTGCATTTAACGTTTTCCGCTTTTTGCCGGGCGGTTTTGCCCGTGCTTTTAACATATTGCCTTTTCCCGATACGGCTTGTTTTAAGCCGTTTGTACCGCGCGTACAACCCCGTAAGTAGCCGGTAACTTACGGTATTCCGCTAAACCGCCCCAATACCCGGCAACGTTTGGGAAAACCGGTTGTAAAACTTTGTAGCATCCGGAAAAGTGGGTCCGTACCGGCATATAAAAGGCTTTTTTTCCCGTTCGAAGCTACAAGCCCTTTTTTTTCCTTTTTATGCACCCAATAACCATTCCAACAACTTTAACGATCGTAACCGTAAGTAATTGGTATTTAACCGTTCTTTTTAAATACCTGGACCTAACCGGTAACTGCAAATATTATTTTTCGTACCCAATTACGTAAGGAAAGTAATGTTTTTTCGGGTATCCGTTTCGGGTTTTTCGGTTCCAACCGGCCCGCTGGCCTTTCCTAGCGACCCCCCGGTATTTTTCCCAATTATTATAATTTAGTCGAACTTGGATTCGGTTTCGCCAAAACCTTTAATTTTTTAAATTTTTAACAATCGCTTTGCCGGTAACCTTTCGGTAAGCCTTTTAAATATTGCGGGTCCATTGGGCCCTTTTGCGCTTGCAACCTTTTAAAACTTTTGCAAGCGTTTTACCGGTAACCCCCCGGCGGGTTTTAACCGCCGCGGCAAAAAAACCTTCGCCAAAAAAAAGCGTAAAGCGCGCGACGAACGCCGCCGCAACGCTTTCGATTTTAATAAATTTGCCCCCAAAACGGACATTGCTTTTTTTTCGCTTTATATAAGTATTCGCAACGCGTTCCCGTTGCGGGAAATTATCGATTTCCAATAAAGCGATAATTAAAACCTTATTTATTTGCCCTTTTTTAAAAATAATTATACGGAGCGTACGGTATTTTATAACCGTTATTTTGGTTATTAAGCATATTAAAATTATGCCGTTAACCCCCGTATGCCGATATATTCCGATAATTGTACGGGATTTTCCAAATGTATTTATTGCAAAAACGTAATTAACAACAAAGCTTGCGTTAAATTCCCCGAATAGTTTTAAAAAATGGCCCAAAATTTTTACAAAATTTTAAATACCGTTTACAAGCGATTGCTTAAAACGATACCGAAATTTTTCGAAAAGCTTATTAAAGTTTAATTTTGCGCCCGCAAAGTTATCCAAAAAGCCAAATCCTTTTATACTATATCGGCCGAACAATTTGCGCGTTACAAACGTTAAACCGTTATTTAAAAGCGCATTTAGCGCAAAATTGCTAACGCTGCGACATTGGAAATTATTTAAAATATTTTTTAATAACTTTACGTTATCGCCGTTTAAACGAAAAGGCAAGCTTAAATTTTGGCTAGCATCGGTAATTTTTTTAACAAAATAAAAACGTTTTTTAAGCGTTTCGAAAAAGGTATGGTTGCTTTTTTTAATGGCATTGCCGCTAGCTTTGCTACGATTGCGGCGTATTCGGATACCCAGGCTTACAACCGCGCGGTTTCCCGTAAGGGTGCGGCGTTCGTATTGGCGCCGGGAAGTGCCGCTTTCGGCGCCGACAACTTTAGCGGTAACGATTGTAACGCTAACAAAAAAAACGTAATTTCCAAAAATTTTAATTCCTTTGGATACGGCATTTAATTAATTTTTTTATATATTTTCCTAATTAATTATTAATATCCCTTTTTCGAAAAGTGGTTAATTTTAAATTTTTTTCGTTAATTTGTTATAATTAAAACTATAATTTTTTTCGTTATATTGCTTTTGCAATATTGCAAAATTTCGGTATTTATATTTACTAGTTAAGCTTTAATGCTTTAATAAATAATTTTAAAATGCTTTTTTTTCGCCCTTTTAATGGGTTTAAATACCGCCGATATGCATTTACCGCTACCCGAACGCTTAAGCCCGTCCGTTATACCATTCGGAAATTTTTCCATTTTTTTTTCGGGCAAGCAATAGTATTTTTTACTACAACGTACGTTTAAAATGCGGTAATTGCTTTGGCGTATTGCGTTAAGCATGCTCTTTACGGGCTTTCCAAAATGTGCTACATTTTGTATGTTTTTTGGAATTTAAATATATCGCACTATTAATTTAGGGCGTTCCCCGTATTATACCGTCCTTATTTAACTTTTTATTTATAAAGTACGATATTTTACGGCTATTACAAATTGTTTACAAGTTTTTTTACGTTTTTCCCCGGTAGCTAGCCGGTTTGGTACGTTTAAAACATTTTTTTGGGCCATTTTTTTAGCTTTTATCATTCCTTTTTTGTAATACCCCCGTTTTTTCCGGGTATTTACCCGCTAAAGTCCGGTATTTTCCTTATTTTATAAGCTCGCTTACAATAAATTTGCTTTATACGCTTAAACAATTTTTTTCGTAATATCCTTTTTTGGGATTTACAAATTTTCCAATTCGTTGTAACTTATTTATTTAATTAGGTATTTTCGTTTCCGCAAAAGCCCTTTGTATTTTAACAAAGCTTTTACTTTAAAGCAATCCTTTTCCTTTTTTTCGATTTTTGGCTTTTTATTTTTTGGTTTTTCGCCGGGCTTTTTTTTAAACGCCCGCAACAAATTTGTTAGGAATACGTTATGTATTTGGTAACTTACCGAAAGCTTTAACCGAAACGCCAAACCGGCTAACCCAACCATTTTTAAAACTTGGAAAGGTCCTAACCATTTGTTCGATAGCTTTTTCGACGGCCTTTTTATTTTAATGTTCGCCGTATTTAGCAATACCCAATTGCTTACCCCAAAAGGCACCGGGGTCCTGCTTTTATTATAGTACTTTTTGTACATATTATTTGTTTTTTTAGCAATTTTTTAGCTTGCTTTTTAATTGTTTCCAAAGCCTCCGCTTTAATTTTAACCGTTGCCAAAGGTTTTTTTTTAATTACCCGAAAGTTATAAAGCTTTCGTAAGTAAAACCCCATTAGCAAAAAACGCCGGGGTTTTTTGCGATCCCGAATGCACGTTCGTATTGTGCATTTACGCTGCCAAATGCAATAATAACGCCCAATCGTTTTGCTTTTTTGTAGCAAAAAGTCAACCGGAAGTAATGCTTTATTGTTTGG
>NW_008804550.1:2868821-2926915 GCF_000145635.1 Gaeumannomyces tritici R3-111a-1
CGATTTTGGCTTTTATTTTTGGTTTTTCGCCGGGCTTTTTTTTTAAACGCCCGCAACAAATTTGTTAGGAATACGTTATGTATTTGGTAACTTACCGAAAGCTTTAACCGAAACGCCAAACCGGCTAACCCAACCATTTTTAAAACTTGGAAAGGTCCTAACCATTTGTTCGATAGCTTTTTCGACGGCCTTTTTATTTTAATGTTCGCCGTATTTAGCAATACCCAATTGCTTACCCCAAAAGGCACCGGGGTCCTGCTTTTATTATAGTACTTTTTGTACATATTATTTGTTTTTTTAGCAATTTTTTAGCTTGCTTTTTAATTGTTTCCAAAGCCTCCGCTTTAATTTTAACCGTTGCCAAAGGTTTTTTTTTAATTACCCGAAAGTTATAAAGCTTTCGTAAGTAAAACCCCATTAGCAAAAACGCCGGGGTTTTTTGCGATCCCGAATGCACGTTCGTATTGTGCATTTACGCTGCCAAATGCAATAATAACGCCCAATCGTTTTGCTTTTTGTAGCAAAAGCACCGGAAGTAATGCTTTATTGTTTGGTTTGTTCGTTCCATTTGCCCGTCGGTTTAAAGGTGGTATGCTATTAACAACCTTCTTTTAACTTTTAAATGTTCGGCAAAAATTGTTTAAAACCCGTTTGTAAATAATTTATTCCGGTTCGATATAATCCTTTCGGGCATTTTTAATAACTTTTAAACGTATGCAAATAAAAAGCTTCCCAATTTTTTACTGGTTAATTTTGTAAACGTTGGAATAAAAAAGCTATATTTGGTAAACCGGTTAACCATTACCAATATTGCGTTGCGCTTTTTGCCGGTTCCATTTACCAACGTTAAAAATTTTCCGATAAAATCCATCGATAGCTTTTATCCCGGGCGGTTTGGTACGGGCAAAAATGCTAGTAGCCCGTAAAGTGTTTATATTTTTGGCTTCGTTTGCTAGTATATTTAATACGTCCGTACGTATTCGCGTACGTTTTTAGCTATACCCAGCCATTTAAATTGCCGTTTAAACTTTTTTAAAGTTTTGGCCATGCTTTTGTAACCCCCCGTTGGGCTATCGTATTGTTTTTAAAGCATTGCCCGTTGTAACGGCGCTAAATTTGGGATTTAAACTTTTTTTTTATGCTTAAGCAAGCCGTTGCTAATCTTTTAAACGTTGGGTTTGCTTTTCCAAATACCGTTTTAAACAAAATCGTTTTTTATTTGTGCTTCGAGGATGCGTTCCAATATCGTTTTGGTATCCTTTTTAATGGTGGTTGTCCTTACGTAAGCTATTTTTCGGAATTTGGCTAACAAATCGTTTCGGAATTTTTTTTTTGCTTTATTGGCTTCCCCGTTTATAAATATATTTTAAAAACGTTTTAACAAGCTATCCGCGGGGTTCCGGTATTTTGGCTTCCATTTAATCGTAAAATTGTACTTTGCTAAATTTTCGAACCATTTTGCTTAACGCTTTATTACCTTTTTTTTTATTAAAATATGGGTATGGTTTAAATGGTTGGTAATTATTTTAACAATTTTTTGTAAATAAGCTAAATAATACCGTTACTTTTCGAAAACTTTTACGATTGCTAGCAATTTTAAATTAAAAATTGCATAGCGCAGCTTTTTTTGTTGCAACTTTTTCGACATGTAAGTTATCGGGTGCTACCGGCCGTTTTGTAATTGCAATAGCACCGCTTTTATCGCAAAAGCCAAAGCGTTGGTTCGTACGTACAACGGTTTCGAAGGGTTAAAATGCATTAATACCAAAGCTTTCGTAAATAATAGCTTTAATTTGCAAAAAGCCTTTTTTGCAATATTTTTTAAATAAAATACGGTGTTTTTGCTAAAAAGGTTTGTTAAAAGCACAGTAATTTTCGCGTAACCCTTTACGAATTTCCAATAATACCCCGTAAAGCCCAAAAATATTTAAATATCCTTAACGCTTTCCGGTATCCTTTATTTTAAAATTGCAATAATTTTATTTAATAAAATTTCGACCCCGAATTTGGTTATCCTAAACTTTAAAAAGTCGATATTATCCGTTTTAAATTCGCATTTGGCCGGGCTAACGTAAAGCTTAAACCGTTCGAATCGCTTTAGTACCGTTTTTATTGCTTCGCGGTGCTTTTTTTATATTTTTAAAAAAATAAAAATATCGTCCAAATATACGATGCAATTGCTATTAATTAATTTTTTAAACGCTATATTAATAAAGCTTTAAAACGTTATTAAAGCGTTGGCCAAACCGAAAGGTATTATTAAGTATTCGTAATGTTTATACTTGCAGCGAAAAGCAATTTTCCATTCGTTTTTTTGTTGGATCCGTATCCTGTAATAAACGTTTTTTAAATCCAGCTTGGTAAAATATTGGCTTTTAAATACCCGGTCGAATATTTCGTAAATTAGCGAAAATGTTAGCCGGTTTTTTTTAATAACCTTATTAAAACCCCGATAATTAATATAAAGGCGAAACTTCCCGTCCTTTTTTAAAACGAACAAAATCCCGGCGCCGGCGGGGCTGGTTAAATGCCGGATTTAACCTTTCGTTATGGTTTCGTCGAAGTACCCCCGAAAGGTTTTTAATTCCTTTTTGGATAAAAAATAAATGCTTCCGTAAAGCGGCATCGTTTCCTTTTCCAATTCGATCGCGTAATTTTAGCTTATATATTTTAGCAAAGGGTTTAATTTATAAAATTGCGCATATTTTGCAATTATTTTTTTAATTTATTCCGGGAAAGCTTTTAGCCTTTTTTTAAGGTTTTCCGGGGTTTCCGGGCGTGCAACCGTTAATACGGCTATCGCTTATCCCGATTGGATTAGCTTTTTAGCTATTTTTAACGAAATTATTTTAACCTTTTTAGTAATTACCAAAAACCTTTACTTTATATTTTTAAACCGGATTTTAATATCCTTTTGCTGGAACCAAAGCATGCTTAACGTAATGTTGTACCCGGCCCGGGGCATTATTACGTAAAATACCATTAACTTTCGGGTTATTCCCTAATTATCCGTTACTTAAATTTTGTATTTCTTTACCTTTAGCGTAAGCATGCGTTTTTTAGTATCGAACCATGCCAGGTAGCCCCCGTTTGGCACCGGTATTTTTTTTGCTTTTATTAAAAAACGGCTATGCAATAAATTAACGTTGCTTTTATTATTAACCAACGCTTTTAACTTTACCCGGCAACCGTTAATTCGTAAATATACTTCGGTTTTTTAACGCGTTTTAACCGCCGGGGCGTACTTTTAAGCCCCGGTACTTAAACGGCCAAATAGCGGTATCGAATTAAATAACGATATTTTGCTTTTTTTAAAGCACGCCGGCCGGATATGGCCCAGCTTTTTACACCCGTAATACCGTATTTCGGGCCTTTTCCCCTTCGCCCCTTATGTAATTGCTGGGGCTAACGGGGTTTTCGGGTTGTTCGTTCGTATTTTGCATGCTGCAGCGATATAGCTTAATTGCCCGCACTTAAAGCAAGTAACCGGCTTTTTAAAAGTTGGAACATTTATATCCCCCGGGGTCCCTTTATGCGGTTCCGATATTATTTTTGCTTTAAAGGCTTTAGCTTGCAATTTTTCTATAATATAAAAAAGGTTTTTAAATATTACCCGTTTTTAAATTTCGGGGCGGAACCGGTTAAAAAGCAATATCGTTTTTATCCATTCGGGTGCTAATTCGGAAAGGTTATTTTTTTATTAAATCCTAGCAAATCCGGAACGTTTTAAACGATTCGTAATTTTTTTATTTAATAGCAATATTTTTTGCGAACTTTTTAATTGCTAGTTATATCCGCGAATTGGGATTTTTCGACTTTGCTTAAAATTACCGCAAAAAATCGGCTTAAATAAACGATACCCCGGTATTTAAATAATGCATTTATGTATATTTTGTTTATTATGCCCGCCGATAATGGTTAAAAGTGCTGGAAGCTATTTGGACCTTTATACGGTTTTTACCGTAACGTTCCTTTTCGTTTTCAAAAATAAATTTGTAATTGCTAATATAATGGGCGATATTTTGCCAAATTGCCGACTTTTTAAATATAAAAGGTTTAAAAGTAATTTTGTTTTACGTAAAACCTTTCCGTTGTTTAAAAGTATTTTTTTTATTTTCGTTTAAACCTTTATGCGCATGCTTTAACCTTTTATTTTGGATTTTTTAAATTAAGCGGGCGCGCTTGCTTTGGGCTTTTAGCGCGTCGTTTATTTTTTGTAGCTTTTTTACGGAAAGGTTTTTAAAATCGTTGGAAATTTGCGAAATTCCTTTAATATTTTGTTCCGGTAGCCCAACGGCCCTTTCCAACGTGCTCGACGTAGCGTTAAGCGTTATTGTAAGCGGTGCAAGGTTGCAAATGCCTTTTTCAAGCTTGTTCGATCCTTTCCGGTAATTACCCGGGCTTGCTCCCTAAATAAAAAAGGTGTAAAAAAAAAACAATATGTTAAAAGTTAATCGGTGCAAAAGCGGGTGGTTACCGGGTTACGGGCCGAATACGGTATTTTTTTTGTTAAATTTCCGTAAATTTTTTACCAAAAGTGCTATCGCCAATAAAAATTGTTTTTTTTTAACCTTCCCCTTTTTTGTACCCTTTTGGGCATTTGGGGTTGGTTTTTTAAATTTTTCGCGCTTTAAGCGCTTTCGTGCAATTTAAGCTTTACCCTATCTTTTAATTTCGCCATTATGCTTTGGCCGCGACACCGGTAACTCGCCGGCATGTCCCCGGGGGGTCCGTGCCCGGCTGGCTGCCAACGCCCCCTTCCTCCTTTTTTGCCGGGCGGTTTCGCCCGTGCATTTAACGCTCCCCGCTTTCTGCCGGGCGGTTTCGCCCGTGCTTTTAACAATACCGCATCCGGCCCGTAACCCGGTAACCACCCGCCTCTGCACCGATTAACCCCTAACAATTTGTTGCATTATATTTTAGCTTTTCGGTTTTTGCCTGCGGTTAAACGCTAATATAACGTGGTAACTATAGTATCGCCCATTTGGATTAACATTAAATGGTACCGTAATTTTTTTTTAAATATCCAACCGGTTACGTGCTTGCTAACGAACATTATTGCTTTGCATTTCGGGCTTTTTTTCGCTACCAATACTTACGCGGAATGCCGGCGCAATTTATTGCTTTTTATTATTGCTAATTTTGCAATGCACATTACGTTCGCCTTTTTGTAACAAACATATTCCAATAATCCGTTGGTAATTATTAAATTTCGTTTTATATTTTCCATTACCATTTTAACCCCAAATGGTGCTTGGGTTATTCGGTTGTAAAACGGGGGGTTTTAAACGCTATTTTTTAGCAATTATATTTTGCAAAGTTTTGGTAAATATGGGTTTGTTGGTTTTTTTTTTACTTTGCTTTTTTTGGATTGCGATTTGGACGGCCGTCCAATCCAGCCCAATTGCTAAAGCATTTATTATTGCTTTTATTCCTTTTAATTCGGGCGTTAAAATTGCCGCTCCCTTTGGCACTTTTTCGCTTCGGATTGCTTTTGTGGTAAAGTTTTACCCCAGGTTTTTTGCCGTCCATTGGAACGCGTTCCGGGCCGCTTTTGTTACCCCGCATTTATTAACCGAGCAATACGTTGTTAGCGTTGTAATTATAGCGGTAACTTGGTTATTTATAAAGGTTTACGCGTGTTCCTTTTCCAATAAATCGGGTTTTTTTGCTTTTTTGCACATTTTGTTATAAAATTTCCAAGCCCCGTGTTAGGAGCACGGGCGAAACCGCCCGGCAAAAAGCGGGGAACGTTAAATGCACGGGCGAAACCGCCCGGCAAAAAGGAAAAAGGGGGCATTGGCACAATTGGCTAAGTACGGACTTTCCCGGTAACGTGCCGGCGAGGTGCCGGTATCGCGGCCAAAGCATAATAGCGAAATTAAAAAGATAAAGTAAAGTTTAAATTGTACGAAAGCGCATGGAGCGCAAAGGATTTATAAAACCGACCCCGCGTGCCCGAAAGGGTACAAGGGAAAAGGAGGTTAAAAAAGGAACAATTTTTGTTGGAAATAGCACTTTTGGTAAAAAATTTACGGAGGTTTAATAAAGGAAATACCGTATCCGGCCCGTAACCTGGTAACCACCCGCCTTTGCACCGATCGACCCTTAATACCCCGGTGGATTTGGCTTTTTGCGTATCCATTGCTTTTTTTATGCGTTGGAAAAGCTTAAAGGCTTGGTTTAACTTTTTTTAGCATAAAAATATAACGTTAATTGTAAAGCGGATTTTTTAAAAGTTTGCTCAATTTGTTTTTCTTTAAAGCTTTGGAACCTTATAATAAAGCTTTTCGGTAAAAATAAACCAATTTTTGTTACGACCAACAACTACCTTTGGCCAGGAGGGAGGGGTGGCACGACGCGGGAACCCTATAAGGGGTAAGGAGTTACGTAACCACCTGGGATTAGTGGATTAGGGAAGCAGGAGAGGTGAGCCACTGATCCAAGGGAGGCTTAGGAAGGCTTACGGAGTTAGCCTTGTGAGCCAATTGATCCACGACCCCAAGGGAGTAGTTATTGAGGTATAAGAAGGAAAGGGTTTTTTACTGTCCTAGGTAGTTTTTGATTGAGGCTTTGGCATTAGTCAAACTCTAGTTAGCTTCCAAGTAACCCTTGGAGCAAGCATTTAAACCGCACCCAGGTTACCTTGTGAATCCCCTCGATCTGTCAAGTTACGTGCTATTGTTCGATACTCCTTTGGTGCCTTACCTTAGGAGCAAAGGCCTGACTGTAACAATTTTGCCTGGCAAATGTTTTAACCATTATTAATATTTGGTTTTTATTTTTCCTTTCGTTTTTAAAACGGGCGGCCATTGTGCCGGCTTTTGTAATTATAATTTACATTTGTGCTATAATGTAATATTTTGGGTTCCAAACCGGCGTTAATTCGGCCGGGTTCGTTAAAGGTTTGGTTTTTGGGGCTTTCGCGTTTTTAAACGCTAATGCTAGCTTTTCGGCTTTTTTTTCGGTTATTGTTGGAACCTACCTGTCAGGCGCATGCACAGGCTTTGGAGGATCGCCATGCACAGATCCGGGATCTGTGCACCGGCCATCCAGAGCTCCTTTGTACTTATATAAAGAGGTCGGATCCGTCCCTCTCTTTCAGGAAGATTCCTTCCTCCTTAGACCTGAATAACAACATTTTGATTTGACTACCTTTTGATGATTATCAAACCTCAGTTTTACGCCGTTTGGAGCTCCACGAGCATAGGACTCCACCCCAGAGTCCTTCCTACAGTTATAAAAAATTTAAACCTTTTGGCCGGAATTGGAAACGGTTTATTGTTTGGTAAATTGCTAAAAATGGTAATTACAACTTTTTTTAAATATTTTCCTAATTGCGCTTTTTCGGGGCAAAAAAAAATTCGGAATTCTTTTGGTTAAAGTGGTTAAAGTTTTTTTTCGGGGGTAGTAAGCCGCGGGGGGGCTAACCGTTATTGCTTTTAGCAACGCCGGCTTTCGGGCTTTTTTGTATTTAATTTTGCCCAAAATTTTAAACCGTTAGCGTTGCATGGCCAACAAGCGCATTATTTGGTTATTTATTACTTTGGGTTAGCACGGGCACTTAAAGTAGCCGGGCTTGTACGGGCTTAAACAGTTTAAGCATTGGGGGGGGAGGGGGGGTTAAAATATTAATACGGGTTTTGCCCGGTTACCGCTTTACATTCCAAGCATTTTTTGCCATTAATGCATTTTTTTATTATATAAGCTAAAACAACGCCCGCACATTTCCAATTTAACTTTTTATTTAATTAATTTCGCCGGGTTTAACCCAAATACCCGGAAAAGCTTAATTGCTTTTCTTAAAATAACCGTAAAATTTTTTGGTTAATAACCCGTTACCGTTTTAACTTTTTGCTTAAAATATTTTATAGCTTTTTTCGTTACCATTTTTTATATAACCGGAATTTAAGCCCCGGTTCCGTTTATATACTAAAAAAATGAGGAGGGCCCATAAGGCCCAAATCGAAATTGCAACCGCGCGCTTTAAAGCGGTCGAAGCAATTTTTAAAGCCGTTATTAAAGCATTAGCGCTATTGCAATTTACCGCTTAAAAAAAGGCGGGCAACGCGTTGTGGCAAAAGTTACATTTTATTTTATTTGGGAATATTTTGGGCAATTAAAGCCAAAAGCAAACGGGGGAACCGATTCCTTTCCGAACATTTTAAGCACCAATATTACCGGAGCTTAACCGCGGGGCATACTGTTAAAGGTTAATCGGTGCAAAGGCGGGTGGTCACCGGGTCACGGGCCGGATGCGGTGTTTCCTTTGTTAAGCCTCCGTAAATCTCTTACCAAAAGTGCTATTGCCAACAAAAATTGTCCCTTTTTTAACCTTCCCTTCCTTCGTGCCCCTTCGGGCACGCGGGGTCGGTTTTATAAATCCTCCGCGTTCCATGCGCCTTCGTACAATTTAAACTTTACCCTATCTTTTAACTTTGCCATTATGCTTTGGCCGCGATACCGGTACCTCGCCGGCACGTTACCGGAAGGGTCCGTGCCCGGCCAATTATGCCAATGCCCCCTTCCTCCTTTTTGCCGGGCGGTTTCGCCCGTGCATTTAACGCTCCCCGCTTTCTGCCGGGCGGTCTCGTCCGTGCTCCTGACACATACGTTCCGCACTAACCAATTACTTACAAGCACCGAACCGTTTTAAAACAATTTAATTACGCAAACGCGGCGGCCAAAACCGCTTTTAACTAAAATTAAACCATTGTTTAATTATAAATTATAAAAACCGTTAAAACCGCCGTACAAACCACCCCCGGGCGGCCCGCAGCAAATAAGCCTTTTAAGCGAATATTTTCCCGTTTGGCTAAAAATTACAAGCTTTAAACGGTACAACCGAAAAAGTTAATAAAATTAACAAAAAAGGCATAAAAAATGCCCCGGGGCTTGGTTATACAAATTTATAAAATTATATTGGGATAAGCCATTATTATAAAAACTTTAACGTTACGAAATATTTTAATTCGGGTTGCCCGTTAATACGGGCATTTTGCTAAACCAAAAAAAAAACCGTTGTATATTTTTTACGGGGCGTTTTAAAAAAGCAATAATCGTTGGAAACATCATTTTCGGGGGGCGCGCGGGCTTGTAAAGGGCGCAACGATTGATTTTAAGCGGGGGAATTGGTAATATTGGTTTGGTGTTTTTAAAATACCCAGTTTTGATTAGTTTTGCCTTCGTAACCCTGACCCTGCCGGCCGCTAATTGGCTGCCGTTAGGAGGAAAAGATTTTTTCAAGGGAAGGTTGGACCCGCTAGGCCTGCAATCACTTGCTGCCGCACTATCGATAAGGGATTAGCTGCGGGTTCCTAGCAACCCACACATGTAAACATCCATAACCCAAAGCGGGTGGGTGCGCCCGACCACATTCGTGATACAATCTGGCGCAGCGTTCCGGCGACCCCACGTCGTCCCAACATTCTCAAGCGGAGCATCTAGCACTCGCGCCTTTTGGAATATCCCGAAAGCCTAGATCCACGGCGAACCCAACACAGAAGCAGTGGACGGGCGTCCCTATCATCTACTGCCACTCAGGTCCTGCGCAAACCGATCATCGGTCGAGAGACCCATCCCAGATATCCTGGTCGGTATTGGTGCACCTGGTACGAACATCGAAGGGGAAAGGCGACCCCGGACAATGAACATGCGCATGTCTTGGGCTCCTTCGCTGACCTGGAATGTCGAACTGGGCCAGTCTGAGACACGGCGGTGAAGAAAAAACAACAAACACACTGTCTACAATATGTCGGCTTTCTTGACGACAGTGTAAGTTGAATTTGACGGCCCTCCTGTCCTCCGCTGTCCCTTTCTATTCCTTCTTATCCCGCTTTGTGCCCGAATTATATGCAATGCTCAACTGGATCCGCCGCGACTATACCAAGGGTGACGATCCTAAACACCCACACCTTGAAGATATCGACGGAATGGCTACTCTTCTCGCCGCCCCAAGGATCCGGGCTCCGGAAGTGGTGTATCGAGGTCATGGCTTACAAGACGACTATTACAGGAACCAGCGCACGAGGAACCAGTTCCGACCACGCACAACAGGCAAGGGAGGTGCTACGAGCTACCAACTGCGCCAGTATGCCGAGGCAACTCTGGGTGGGGGCAGCTTGAGGAAGGTCGTGAAGCTGCCTGAGGGCGAGGACGAGAACGAGTGGCTGGCTGTCAACAGTGAGTGCTGGGGATCCTGTTTACGGACACGACACATGCCCATGTTAGCGCAGCCGCGGCTAACAGTAAACCGCACGCCCTCTCGTTAGTGGTGGACTTCTACAACCAGATAAACCTACTATACGGCGCCATCACCGAGTTCTGCTCCCCACAATCGTGCCCGGAGATGAAGGCAACGGACGAGTAAGTAGCCAGGACAATCCGTCTGTCTGTCTTGTTCTGCCTGGCTTCGGTTAGCCTGGACTTGGCTGACGTTCAACCCCAACCCTAGATTCGAGTACCTATGGCAGGACAACGAAAACTTCAAGAGGCCAACTAAGATGGCGGCGCCGGCTTACATCGAGCAGCTGATGGCTTGGGTGCAAGGCAACATCGACAACGAGGCTGTCCTGCCCAGCCGCATCGGCGTGCCGTTCCCCAAGTCGTTTCCGGCCCTCGTGCGACAGATTTTCAAGCGCATGTACCGTGTTTATGCCCATATCTACTGCCATCACTACCCGGTGATCCGTGAGCTCGGCTTGGAGCCGCACCTCAACACCAGCTTCAAGCAGTACGTGCTCTTCATTGATGAGCACAACCTCGCAAGCGGCAAAGATTTCTGGGGCCCGCTGGGTGATCTCGTGGAGAGCATGTTGCGGAGTGATTAGAACCAAATCACGTGTGCAGACTCCTCACCTTCAGCTTTTTGTTGGCACCATCTCTCGTCCGGGTGTCTTTTTTTCTCAGGTTATTGTTTAGTTTTAGTTTTTCACAGTCCTTCTGTCATACCAACTGTCGTTTGATTCAGTCTGTTTCTTTTTCTTCTGAGATTTTCTAGTTTTCCTGTACCAAAGGCGTTCGGAAGAAGGAATGGCTCGCAGATATACCTCGGTCGCGCCGGGGTGTACACACGGTCTGGCGCATATATTGGCCTGGGCAGTAATAAAATGCATACCACAGATACCGATCGCTCTGGTCGCCACTTCCCATAATCTTAAACTTACCTTGTGGAATCAAGATGGCTGTTGATGCGCTGCGTAACTTTTGTCGCCTTGTCGGTGGGGTTTAGTTTGGTCGAATGCGATCATGTGACCCGACCAAATGGCAGACGCCAAGCGTCCCGACATTTTCCCGACTGGATCCGAAAACACCTCTGGCAAGGGAGCTCGATTGATCCAAGCCTGACTGCGACCGAGAACTGAGATCCCAACCAGCTCAAGACACACCACTACGCAGCTGACCGCCATGCTGTCCCGCCAGGCCATCCTCCGCGCTGCCCGGACCGCAGCGCCCCAGCGCGCTGTTGCGTCGCAGGTCCGCTTCTACGCTGCTCCGCCCGCCGCCAACAACGACATCGTCAAGCCTCCCGTGGCTCTCTTCGGCCTCGACGGCACCTATGCCACCGCCCTTGTACGTGCGATTTCTGGCCCAACAGCCCGCCGTGGGCCCAATCAGCGCCCCCAATTACCTGTCCTGCTCCTCTCGAATACCCTGGTAGCCACCAATTGGTTGTCGTCGCGGCTGCATGCCAGACCCTCCGATGAGGGGCTGAGGGCTGGATGATGAGCAGCAACAAGAGCCGGAGTATAAAGAGGGGAATCGAGATTGAGAGAGAGGCGGTACACGGAGGCGGGGGTGAGAGCAGGAGGAAGAGGCGCGACCGGTGGAGGGGAGGGAAGTAGGAGGAAAGAAGGAGGAAAGAAAAGTAACTCGGCTAACAACCCGCTCTTGCCGTCATCCACAGTACACAGCTGCAGTGAAGACATCATCTCTAGAGCCCACGGCCAAGAGCCTAGCCTCCCTCGGGGGCCTCTTCAAGCAGGACGCCAAGCTGGCCCGCGTTCTGAGCACCCCGACCCTGTCGGCCGAGGACAAGAGCGCCATCGTCGCCGAGCTCATCAAGGCGTCCTCCTCGAACAGCGAGACTGTCAAGAACCTCCTCCAGGTCCTCGCCGAGAACAACCGTCTCGGGCTCCTCCCCGAGGTCGTCAACAAGTTCGGCGAGCTCATGAGCGCCGCTCGTGGCGAGATCGAGATGGTCATCACCAGCGCCACTGTACGAGACCCCCCTACGTTTTCTGCCTCTGCCCCTTGCGCCTCACGGGCTTGATGTCTTACAACTCCAGTCGTGAGACCAGCCATCACAAGTGACAAAGCTATTCATGCTAACTGATGTAACTGTGCAGCCTCTCGACAACAAGACCCTCGGAAACCTTGAGAAGTCTGTCTCCAAGTCGAGCTACGTCGGCCAGGGCCAGAAGCTGAAGGTCACCAACAAGGTACGCAGACCCATCCTGACCACCCAGGTTCCCTTTGGATGACTCCGTAGCCATACATGTGACAATAAGCGCGTGTGTGCCTGTGCTGATTCGAGAAACTGCCTCCCGCCCTCAGGTTAACACGGACATTATTGGTGGCCTGGTTGTTGAGATTGGTGACCGGACCATCGATCTCAGCGTTTCTTCCAAGATCGCCAAGATGAACAAGCTCCTTACCGACACTCTGTAAAATCACATCAAGCTAGTCTCTAACCTGCCAGGGCCGGTTTTGCCCTTTTGTCACGTTAATGGAGAGTAGGAGGCAGACCTTGTCCTGTCCATCATCCACGTTTGGCAGAGACTTTCTCTTCCATGTATAGACTCATGTTTCCATCCTTCACATGCTCGAGGATTTCATGTGTCCATAAACCTGAGCTCGCTTGCCGGAAGCCGAGTCAAATGTTTACCCATCATGGTGGGTAACAACAGTGCAGTTTGGTATTGATGCAGCTGTGTCACTCCTACTCCAGACTCCGGGTCGTCAGTTCCGATAACGGCGCACTCCTCAAAACGCTCGAATCCAAGGGGCATGGATGAGAGGAAACACCATTGCCCCTAACAGCTGCACAGTTTGCGGGCCTCATGTGTTTTCACATGGCCACAGCTTCAGCCTCGTATGACAGGTGGGATTTGACAAGAGGAGGATGCGAATCCCCAAGTGGATCCAAATGCGAACAGCAACAAAAAACGCCCCAGGGTGGCAATGTATTGAGGCCGTGTGGCGGCAGCCATCCCAGCTCTACCTCTGATCTATCAACGATACTATTCTAGACGATACTGGACCCATTCCCAGGTCCACAAACAGTCGCCTTGTCCCAGCCAACCCCCCAACTGTTACCGCACCCGTGGTCTGATATCTGATGAAGGTGAAGGGGTCATGTAGGTTATTCTAGGTGTCATTTAGGGAAGCCTGGTTGTCGTGATGGCCATAGGAGATAAGGGGCAGGAAACAGTATTTAGTCGGAGGCGTGGGTCTCGAGCTCGTCCCCTGGCTCCTCAAGATCGCGATCTTGCTTGACTTTGTTGAGCTTATGGTTGATGTATTGATGCATTGCCTCGTCAGCCTCTGCCCTCTCTCGGAGCAGGGCCGGGTCGGCAGCCATCTGGACGCCCAGTCCGCTCATCGAAGGGCGGCGTGTCGAGGCTTCCGATGTCATCCCATTGGTATCAAAGTCGGACCGGCTGCCAATTGAGCGTGCAGTAGAGTAGCGGCGCATCTTGGGTGTAGACGGCGTCCGCGGTCGCTGATGGCCACGGTCCATGATGTCGTCAAAGTAGTGCGCCATACCCACAGAAGGTGTGCGGGGGGTTTGAGGCAGACGGCACTTCAGTCTGCGATAAGTCGCGAAACATTCATCGTTAGCACTCGATCTGGACCAGTCCGGGGAGCGGGGATTTAACTTACCCAGTCTCGTGGATCATGCGGGCAATCAGGCCCGTCCAGCCACACTGGTGTGTAGCACCCAGGCCGCGACCAGTGTCGCCATCGAAGAATTCGTAGAACCAAATGTTGTCCGTCCAGTGCTCGTCGAAGTCGTGGAGGTCGCTGCCGCCATTGATGCTCCGGCGGCCGTCGTCCCTGCGCGCAAAGAGATGCGTCAGGCGGTGCTGCAGTTCCTCGGCGACATGACCAAGGTGCATCATATCGCCAGATCCAGTGGGGCACTCGACCATGAGAGAAGGCCCGAAGAACATGTAGTATCGCTGGAGAGACTCGATGAGGAGGTGATTCACGCAGAGCCAGATGGGGCCTCGCCAGTTGCTGTTGCCCCCGAAGAGGCCGCTGTCCGAGTCACCAGGAACGTAGCCAACCGTGAATTTCTGTCCGTTGACTTCCATGGAAAAGGGGTGCTCCTTGTGATACTTGGACAGCGAGCGGATGCCGTGGGGGCTGAGGAATTCATCCTCGTCCAGCATGCGCTTCAGAATTTTGACCAGCCTGTCCTTGCTGACAATCGATAGCAAGATGCGATCGCCCTTGCCGCGCTTGGTAATGCTGGCCATGTTCCGTTCGGCCACATCGCACCGGTTCTTCATGAACCACTCGACCCTCTTCTTGAAGTCGGGCAGCTTGTTAAGCAGCTCGGGTTCAATGGTCAAGGTGGCGTAGAGTGGGATGAGCCCGACAAGCGACCGAACGGGCAACTGCTGGATCCAGGGGCCTCCCCAGGAAATGGCATCATAGTAGAAGCCGTCCTCGTCGTTCCACAGCGACTTCTCGTCCTTCTGGCCGGTCCTGAACGTCATGGCGTCGCTGATGAGGATGAAGTGCTCGAAGAACTTGGACGCCATGTCCTCGTATATGCGGCGGTGCTTGGCCAGCTCCAGGCAGATGCTCAGCATGCAAAGGCAGTAGAAGGCCATCCAGCCTGTGCTGTCTGCTTGGTCCAGGGTGCCGCCTGTCGGCAGCGGCTCCGATCGGTTGAAGAGGCCAATGTTGTCGAGACCGAGGAAGCCACCCTCAAAGACGTTCTTCCCGTCAACATCCTTGCGGTTCACCCACCAGGTGAAGTTGAGCAGCAACTTCTGGAACACGCGCTCAAGGAAGTCCAGGTCCTGTCTTCCGTACATCTTGCGCTCGATCTTGAAGGTCCGGAACGTTGCCCATGCGTGTACAGGCGGGTTCACATCGCCAAAGTTCCATTCGTAAGCAGGGAGCTGCCCATTCGGGTGACAGTACCACTCCCGCGTGAAGAGATCGAGCTGCTTCTTGGCGAAGTCTGGATCAATCATAGCGAGGGTGAGGCAGTGGAAGCTCGTGTCCCAGGCGGCGAAGAAGGGGTACTCCCACGAGTCGGGCATGGACAAGATGTCATCGCAATGGAGGTGCTTCCATTGGCTGTTCCGCACCGCCTTCCTCGAGGCAGGAGGGGGCGGCTGGGTCGGGTCGCCATTAGCCCACTGGTCCCAAATAAAGTAATAATGCTGCTTGCACCACATCATGCCGGCAAAAGCCTGCCTCTGGATGTTGCGGAGGTCGTCCGAGATGGGCAGCGGACTGATTCTGTAGTAGAAGTCGTCCGCCTCTTCCTTTTTCCTGTCCAGCAGATTGTCGAACTCCTCTTCGTCAAAGTAGGCCTCGTCATGCTTGGAAAACCGGAAGCGAACAACTGAAGTAGACAGTTTGGACATGTCAGACGGTGTGTTCAGGGCATATGGGAGTATGGACCAGAAGCTTACCCGCGCATTCACCCGGGCCAACGCCGCCAGCCTCGTTGAAACTGTACACAGCAGCAGATTTGGTGCCCTTTTGAGCTGGATTGACAGCCGCCTTCTCTCCATCCACGACGTAGCGATGGAAAGCATCCTTGACATATGGCTGGGGGTTCTTGCCATCATAGAGAGTCTCGAAGTTGGTGTCGTTCTCTGTGAAGATGGTCTCAGGCATGACGTCGTAGCCGCTAGGTCCGACGCCAGGAGAAGGCGAGAACACAGTGTATCTCTCGCCAAGTGAGTGGTGCTTGGACTTGATCACACCTGGATAATCTTCATGTGCCCAGACAGCGGGCTTGTGATCGGCAGGCTCACGACCCCAGGCCCAAGTGTTGCGGAACCAGACGTGAGGCGCGATGTGGAGCGGGGCTGGATCAGGTCCACGGTTCCAGGCGGTGACACGGAACAGGAGCTCATCTGGGTCATCATCTTCCTTTGCCACCTCGATGATGATGTCCCAGTAGCGGTTGTCGTCGAAGATGCCTGTGTCAACGATCTGATACTCCTTGTCCTCCTTGGTCCGGCGAGCATTTTCCTTGCGAAGGTCTTCGTACGGGAACGCCCTCTGCGGGTACTTGTACAAATACTTCATGAAAGAGTGCTATAGGGGCAAGAGTGTGAGCGAAGGAGGTCGGTGAAGACGGGCCGGGCCTGCAACTCCAGGAGGAGGTACTTACTGTCTAAGGTTGGGTCGTGCCGCGGGGTAAAGTCAAGCGGGTGACGCCGGTCAGCTTCATAAAACACGCATTGTGACGGATCAGGAAGAATACACACGGGGAGATTGTCTAGATGGAAATGTGCCTCCTTGATGCTTTCGCCATGGTTTCCTTGCGGGTTGGAGAGACCAAAGAGTCTCTCCTTGAGGAACGGACTAACAACATCATGATACCACAGTCAGCCAGGCGGATCACACAGAAGAGGTGGGTTCAATGTTGCGGCCGGGATGGGGGGACCATGGCCAGGCTCGTGACCAGGCTCGTGGGGGATACAAACTCACTCTTTTTCGTTCCAGAAGGCGAAGGCGATGTTCTGCATACCATGAGTGTCGCATACTCCAGCAATGCCGTCTTCGCCCCATCGGTAAGCCCGCGCCCGGGCATCGTCGTGGGTGAAATCTGTCGAGCCGCAGCGCCACTTGGGTCAGCACGTGTGATCTGTGGCGACTCGGTGGTGAGGAACAGGGGTCACTGTGCTTCTGCGTCCTACTTACGACTCCAGGCATCGCCATCCGGGCTGTAATCCTCTCTCACTGCGGTTCCGTCGAGCGTCAGTAGGTCGATCTGGACGATAGAATCGGTATCGATGTCGATGTCGGTGTCGGTGTCGGTGTCGGTGTCGGTGGGTGGGGAGTGGCGGAAGCATGTGAGAGACGGGCGGAGGGGGTTTGCAAGCTCACCTGTAGCCCATTGTCGCTCAGCGACGTATGAGCCCCATTTCTTCCAGTACTTTGTCCGGCTGCGGTCCTCCTTCAGGCGCCTCTCCTCCTCCGTGAGGAATTCGTGGCCCTCGAACACGACCATCTTGGGCTGCGCGGATGGTGGCCAGCAGGGATTGGCAGAAGAAACTGCGCACTAGCGCCAGGGGCGTTTTGTGGGCTGAAAGTCCAACGAGCGGGACACGAGGGCAAGCGAAGACGAGAGAGATGGGTAATGCTGTAGCTGTGTTGAATGATACGGATTGTTTTTGAGGAGAGTTGGTGAGGACCGTCGAGGCGTATTTGTGTAGCAAAGATGATTCACGTCAGTAAGGCCAATGCGGTGTCGGCTAAGCTGGGCTCAGGTTACGGTGTTGATGGCGGGGAGAGCGAGGATCATTATGTGAGATGGATGGGCACGGAATTGGAACCCAGGCGGAGCCTGCTGCGGTGCGAGACAGCGGGAGCTCTTGCATTGGAACCACAGGCTTGCTCTTGTCTCCCGCTGCGCCAAAGGCACCTTGTCGGCCCTTCCCAACAACAAGGGACAGCCTGGACCAGCAGGAGCTTTCCACTTTCTACCCGATGAAAAGTTGGGAGCTTGCTTTTCCAGCTCCGTGGGAGCACAAAGCTCCTCCCTCGCCCCGTCCTTGGTCCACGCCACTGCAGACGCAGCAACTACGACTGTCAGAAGCGATACCGGCCCGACCAACCACGGCCAACTACGTCGCGTCGGACACGGCATGCAGGCAGGTGGTAGGCAGATTTGCTTGCATCCGTGCCTCCGCGCCTCGCAACCCGACCGCGGAGTCCATGCCCTGGGCCTTCTTTCTTGAGTGGTGCAGCATGGCCAGATAAGGAGAAGCATTCCTGCCTGGCCGGGCAGCTGGTGCCCGCTGCTCCTGTTGAGGTTGACTGGGCCCTTGAGCTCCCCACACCACATCGACAGCCGCACGGCAACTTCGACTGGCTCCAACCGCGAGTTGGGCTGAGATGGAAGTCTGGGAAGTCGCTCAACACGCTATCTTGGACGTGGAGGCAAAGTCCCTGCCCCAATGGAGGTGGATCAAGAATGGCCGTAGAACCCCCGAGACGCGGGGCGAGGAGGAACGCCCCCTGCCCATGGGCCTCCTAGAACGTGCCCCTCCCCCTTTAGACGTCTGCTGGAGGAACTGGGCATCCGCCTAATGCAAGAGGTGCAGAGATACAGAGGTGTAGAGAATACGGGGGCGTAGACATAATGGGCCACTCGACCTACACGGTAGACTACGGCCACCTCTGGCGCAAGCTTTGACTTGATCGACTAGATGCTTTTGAGGTGCTGCCCGCATCGGCGGGGTTGTGTTGTTGAGGATTGCGATGACGTCATGCGCTGAAGAAAAAAACCAGTGCTCTGGGCAGCGTGGCAATCAACCAGTATGCGCTTCTTGACCCCTAAAGCCTCGGTACGTCGGTAGTAACCACCGAATCTGCTAGACCCAACATGCTCGTTGACATTCGTGAACTACAGATGGCAGGCGTGTGGGAGGCTGCTCCTCAATCTAAATCCCTCCCATGTTAGGTACGCAGGTACCACCAATGGCTTGGCTCCTTGGCGGGCAGTCCAGCCCGATCGAGGTTGAGGCTGAAGCCTGCTGCCGGGGTCGGTCCCATTGACTGTTCCACGGCGCCAAATAACCGCTCAGCGATCAGCCACAATAGGGGTCACTGCGTCGGGCGTGTGTGCTTTACTAGCATAGTCGGGCAGATTCAATGCCCACCTACTATGGCGAATAGGAATATCACCAGAACAGACAATTCGGCCAAGGGCGATCAAGGGAGGGGGAAACTAGTCGTGGACAGGTGCGGCACTACCGCAGGATCGCAACCCTTCTCGTAATGGCATGTGCGTCTACATGTGGCGTCTCACGATAGACGGCTGTGAACAGTATGCAGACCATACCGCGATGCAGAACAGAAGGGAGACGTGGCCTAATGTGATTGTTGGGCACGGATGAATACTAAGAAAGGCACCGCATCCTAGCTCGCATAGAAATCAAAGCCTTAGTTGCAGGTGTTTGATATCGATCTGATCAATGGCTACGGCCTTAAAGTTTAGGCTTCACGGCTGCCCGTGCTGAATTTGTAGCCGGCGCCGTGGCCTCCTCATTGACAACGACCTCGCCTGTTGTCCTCTCCCCGCTGCCAAAGAATATTACCTGGACGGTGAGATCATCCCTGTTGACGGTGTTAGCAGGCGCCCACCTTCACGTCAACGCCCGTGGCGTGTATTCACTATATTGAGACATGGGATTGCAAAATTGAGGGAACACAATCGTCCGAACTTACCGGTACCTCCTAGAAAATGGGGACGGGAGGGTCAGGAGTGCTGAGACCTGCTCCTCGTTCCTCCCGCCGAGAGCGTTGCGGATGAGGTGGGTTGCCGCGTTCTTGTCTTTGACAACAAAGCGGTCCTTGCCGTCGGGCGATAGGCCCCACTGCAGTATGCGGATGGGCGTCTTCTGGCCACCCGAATCAGAAGCGGCTTGTGAGCCCTCAACCGGGAGCCCGCTCTGTTGCGAGCCGAAAATGTTGGACCACACCGCGCCGAGCTGCGACTGGGTCCCGGTCGCGGTCTGGCTCTCTAGCCACTTACCGACGAGGCCCACGACTTCCTCGTTCGTAAGCATCTCCCAGAGGCCGTCAGTAGCCAGGACGAGGAAGTCGCCCTTTTCGGGCTCAATCTTGGTCGTGGTGACCACTGGCTCTGCTGTGACGTATGGGGGCGTCTTGAGAAGAGCCGAAGGCGTCCTCCCGAAAAAGGACCGCCGCAGTCGCTCCGACACCTCGCGAGTCCATTTGTAGCTGGCGTCGCCAAACGCTCGTGTGGGCTCAAGGCCGCCGAGAACTCGGCCGTTCCGTACCACATGCTCTTCGCCTGGGTGCAGCTTGCGCATGCGGGCGGCCTCGTCGGGGTTGCCGCCTGTCTGATCGATCGACAAGGGCGTAGCGGACCACTTGCCCGACGCCGAGCGACGGCCGAGAACGGCTCGCGAGTCACCCGTGCAAGCAACGCGTAGCAGCTTGGACTGGCTGTCATAGAAAGACAAGAGCGCGCACGACCCCGACAGCGCGGGCGCCAGAAGTTCCGCCGCTGCCGTCTTGTTGTTTTGCTTAAGCACTTTCTCGACGCTCTGGTTGACAATCTCGTCGTCGAGGCGCGTAAAACCCGCCTTCATGGCTGCATCGATTGCGTCCGCGGGTGGCTTCATGCCGGGCGCGGCGCGATAGGTGTCGTTGAGCTCCCTCGCGACGGACCCGATCAAGGCCTGTCGCAGCTTGGCAGAGGTCGTCCATCCACTGCGGCGGTAGTTTCAAACGAGATGGATGTTTGGGTCAGCGCTTTCCATAACTTCTCCAAAGGTGCCATGCTGGCTCCATTCCCCCGCAAGCGCCTTCGAATCAAAAGTCGGGTGTTTGCACTCACGAATGACCGTCAAAGACTCCCCAGAACATCCAGTCGTTCTGGGCAACAGACTGGCCAGCCTCCGACTTTCCAGGCACCTCGACAATTTTCTCGGCATGGTCATCCTCGATGGGGTCATTGCTGGGTAGTTGAACCAGATCGTAGCGCACAACACCCTGGCCTCTGTTGACAAGATACGATTGTTCGTTCTTGCGAAGCTTGTGGGTAGACTGGTCGGGGTTGAGCATCTCGACGACCATGCGCCGCTCGTCCTCGGTAGTCTTGGAGATGGGACCCTCGCCGACAAACGTGCCTGTGTAGAGCTCGTCGGCGCCTATGACGAGGACATTCCGAGTCGGGGCGGCACCGTCGATAGGCTTGGCAGGGCCCGGGGTGTAGGAGCGGGCCGGATCAGTCATATTGTTGCCCTGGTATGAGTACCACGCGCCGTATCCGACAAGCGTGGACGTCAGGAGAACGGCGAGGCGGCGGGAGAACATGGAGGACTGCAGGGGCTCCGTGGGCGCATGCTTGGGAGGAGGCCGAGCGCTGGGGCGCGACGAGTAAATACGAACGCCGCTGAGGCTTCCGGGGCCGGCGTTTCGAGGCTGAATCAAAGTCCGGCACCTAGCGCCGCGCGCGAGGCTCCGAACAGTTAAATGACAGGTCGTTCGAAGCGCGCTCACGGTCGGTCGACGCATGGGGGCTGTTGCAGTCTTGGTCTGGAGCAGCACTCCGAGACCGACACGAGATTAATTGGGTTGGCGCGATGGGCGGCGGAAGACCAGATGCCGCCTCGGTCGCCTCGATGCGACTGCTGCTAGGCCAATGTTACCTAGATTTCGCTGACATGTGCGTTGTGTTGGATGTGGGTGTGCTGGGGGTAGGCCCCGCCTGGGAGCACTGGCACACAGGAGATATGGATCCTTCTCACCAGAGAGCAGAAGCACAGAGCCAAGATTCCGTAATATCTCGACGGCGACAGAACTGGTCTAGCTGCTTTGGGAGCGGCTGGATATCCACACTCTGAGCAAATGAGTTGGGGAGTGCCCGCGGACCCACCTGCTTTTGTCGACGAGCAAATGGTGAAGCGCTCAGCCACTCTCAAAGCAGTTACCTAGACCAATTCTGTCGTTTTCGAAACAATGCGCACCACCTGCCACCGACGGAGTGAAGCGATGGATACATAACTGCCTCTGGAAAGGTGCATCTGCGTTATATATCAAACATGACGCAAGGTAGGAAAGATAACGCTCATATTGGCAATAGCAGAATATTGGGCTTACCTGGGTATATGTACCTCTAGTCACGGTTTTCTGATGTATTACTTGCGTCAATAGCTTTACTCGCCTGCTTTTATAGATGAAGCCTGACGCGTTAAGTCGTCATGTTTCTGTGCTCAGGTGCACGCGAGTAATTGAGGCGCTGAAGGAGCCTACTGATAGGGCAGCTGGGGTGCTGACATACGTGCTACATGCAGGTAAGGCAGGTGCGACGAGGGGTGGGCAGATGGGCTCTCAAACCCACCAGGCGTCATCCCTTGTTTGGTCCCCAGACCACATACAAGTCTGGCCGCCAACCATCCAAGAAGCGCATATACCTATGCTGCACGCGTACTGCAGATAAGAAAGTAATATCACCGCTCTCCTACTTGATCCACTTGCCAAAGTCGGACAAGTTTCTTTTGCGGTTGCCCATCATGGAACCGCAATCCGCCGCACAGCAGGACCAAGAGGTCTTCTCTCAATTCCACACGTATCCGTGGCGGACCGACCTGGCCTTCCTTGTATGTCAAGGTAACCGTTGGGGCGAGCTACTGTCCCCCTGCTTGGTGCTGGTGAAGGAATAGTAGGGCATGGCGCCGGGCAGAGATCTAGGACTAAACAGAAAGTCGATGGTCTACAGAAGGGTCTGATCGCTCTCCTTGGAGGCGTCGAGAAGCTCCACCCGGACCCTACCCACGGCGACCTTGCCCTTCACGCCCGCATCTTCTACTACCGCAAGGTGCGGCAGGTCCAGGTCGACTTTTCTGCCTACAAGCTGTGGGTTGATGGGGCCGGCGGCAACTCCGCGCAGATGCCGGACCAGGACCTGCTCACGGCGCTGTACTGGGCCCACGGCCGGGTCGCTGCCGTCCAGGGCCCGCCGCCACCGAACCCAGTTCACGCCGTAGCCACATTCGCACAGAAATACGCCTCGCGTCCGCCCGAGGCCGGCGTCGCATCCCAGGATCCCCAGCCCGGCCCCGCCTGGCAGCAGTCTGCGCCCAAGCTGGATCTGCGTGTTGACCGGAATGCCGCCGGTGGGGGCGACTCGGGCGACGCCGCGCCTTACCCGAACCACTTCGCAGAGCTGATCGCAGCCGTCCGGGCCAACAAGCCTGTGCCGGGCGTGCGGGAGATACCGGATACCGTCGTGCGAGATGCTGTAAGTGAGCCCCTGAAATCCATCGTATTTGCCTGAGTTGTGCTGGCCTCAAATTGAGTGCAGTGTTGTCTCGTCGTGACTAACTATCGCATCGCGCGCCCTGGGAACCAGGGGGTTAAGCCGGTGGGCAAGATGACCGCCCCAAAGAAGCCATGGGAGGTTAATATCGTCGACTCTAGTCAGCTAGGGCAGGCTATTTTGAAGGATTCCGAGGTTCAGCAGGAATTCCCTCCACTTAAACAAGGCGAAGAACCGGAGAGCAGTGCCTTGGGTCAGTGAACAGGCCATGCGGCGCTCATGAAGCCTGCTGATCTCGAATCTGCTCCGATAGCCACGCGGCTGTACGCTAGCCAAGCCCAGTCGGCGCACAAACGCCGTCCCCTATGTGAGCCCTATTCATGCATCGTTGTGGTGACTCTGGAGTGCCACCTGCAGGATTATCCCAAGATGAATAATCCGAACACAAGAAATGTACTAATAACAAAAAAATGTATTCTGTTCACAACACGAAACATGCTCACCGTTGACAGCTATGTGCAAGCGTATAAGAAAGAGGGGGCCCCAGCCGTATCGCATGCTTCTAAGCGTGATACATCCTGGTAACCATGGTCGCTCCCACCCGAACCTTTTGCTTTTGGCTCATATCCCCTCGCCATGTGCTCTTCTTTTTCTATGACCCATACGCCACCTGGCCAAACGGCTTCTCCTCGGTCATTCCGGGGGCCATGAAATCGGTCTTGGGGTTGCCAGTTGCCTTGGCTGCTGAGCACCGGGCCATGGTGGGCGAGCTATTCATATTGGTCAGAACTTTGCACACACGAGCTATATGCCGAAAGAGGGGTAGGTGGCGGGCCGGACACAACGCAAAAAAAAAATGACGACTTGGATACATACCTCCTTGAGATCACATCGGTGAAGTAGAAGTTATCGATGACCTTCTTGAGCGGCTTGCCAGTCACCTTGGTGCCCTTGTTCTGGTCGACGAGCTGCACCTTGCTCAATTGCTGGAGGGCCACGGGCTCGACGACGTCGTATGCGGCAAGGGCCGGGCTGATCTCAACCATGCGCTCGCGCACAGCTGTCACGTCATCAAACGGCAGGGGGGCGCCGAGGAATTCGCTAGCCGCACGAATGATCTTCCAGTCGGCCCGGGCAGCTCCGGGGAGCGACGTGGCGGCCCTCGTCATCTGCACACGGCCCTCGGTGTTGATATATGTGCCAGTCTTCTCTGTATAAGCCGCGCCGGGGAGCACCACGTCCGCAATCTCGGCACCCTTGTCTCCGTGATGGCCCTGGTAGACAACGAATGCGTCCCTGGGGATGTCTGCCACGGAGAACTCGTCGGCACCGAGCAACCACACAAACTTGGGCTTGGTCTCGGCAACCGCGGCCGAGGGGGTCACGAAGCCAACCTCAAAAGCGCCGACTCTTGAGGCCGCCCGCTGCAGAACGTTATAACCGTTCCACTCGTTGGTCAGGAAGCTGGATGCGTTCTTGTCGACGAAGGCGCCCACAAGCTCATACATGGCTTTGGCGTCAGGATGATCCGTAACTCCAGACCCCATGATGATCATTGGCCTCTTGGCGATCTGCAGTTTCTTGCCAAATGGCCCAGCCAGAGTCTTCCTCAGGGCGTCGGCATCGACGCCGAGGTGCTCAAACTCAAACGTCGAGTCCCATGACTCGCCCACAACACCAATCTCGAGGTCGGAGCGGAGCCATTGTTTCCTGATGCGAGCGTTCAGAACCGCGGCCTCATGCCTAGGGTTGCTGCCAACGATCAGGATAGCGTCGGCCTCCTCAATGCCGGCTATCCTGGAGTTGAACAGGTAGTTGGAGCGGACGTCGACGCCGTGCGCAAGGGGCTGCCCTCCCGATGGCATGTCGAGAGCCAGGTTCTCGGAGCCCAGCTTGTTGGCGAGATCCTTCATAGCAACAAGCGATTCGACTTCTGTCAGCTGACCGGCTATGACCTTGAACTCGTTGCCCTTGGGCGCAGCCTTGGCGTAACCCTCGGCCACCTCGGTAAGAGCCTGCTCCCACGAGGCGGGCTCAAATTTGCCCTCGCGCCGGACCAACGGGATGGTCAGTCGCTGGGTGCGAAGGCCGTCACAGGCAAATCGAGTCTTGTCGTTGATCCACTCCTCGTTGACGTCATCATTGAGTCTCGGGAGAATGCGCATGACCTCGAGGCCGCGCGAGTCGACTCGGATGCTGGAACCGAGTGCGTCGAGGACATCGATAGACTCGGTCTTCTTCAGCTCCCATGGGCGGGCCTTGAACGCATATGGCTTCGAAGTCAGAGCGCCGACGGGGCACAGATCAATAACATTGCCCGAAAGTTCCGAGTCCAGGTTCTTCTCCAAGTAGGTTCCAATTTGGAGATCGTTGCCACGGCCGGATGAGCCCATCTCGTTGGCGCCGGCGATGTCGTTCGCAAATCGGACACACCGGGTGCAGTGGATACAGCGGTTCATCGAGGTCTTGATCAGAGGTCCAATGTTCTTGTCCTCGACAGCGCGCTTGCCTCCGATCTCGTGGAAGCGCCCTCTGTCAGCCCCATACCTCATCGACTGGTCTTGCAGGTCGCACTCTCCGCCCTGATCACAGATGGGACAGTCAAGAGGGTGATTGGCCAGAAGGAACTCCATGACGCCCTCTCGCGCCTTGTGGGTGAGCGGCGAGTTGGTTTTGACCACCATGCCTGGCTGAACGGGCCATGCACACGACGCTACCGGCTTCGGCGCCTTCTCGACTTCCACCAGGCACATGCGGCAGTTACCGGCGATCATGAGCTTCCTGTTGGCGACAGGCCGTCGGTCAGTCATCAGCTGCAGCTATTCGAACGAGTCGTCGAGGTCGTCGCACACGCGGGCGGAGGGGGATCCATACTCATGGTAGCAGTATCTAGACGGAGCAGCGCCCCCAAGGTCAGCATTAGGAACAGGAGATCGGACAGAGTCGCATGAGGGGCGGCAGTAACAGACCTTGGAACGGTAGCTCCCGCTTTCTCGCATGCCTGAATAAGAGCAGAGCCAGCTGCGACACGTCAGGGCCCAGTGTCCCGAGAGATGCGGCAAGAGATCACAGCATATAGCAACATCGCGGAGGCCCGTCCATACCTTCTATTGACACCTTCTTTCCGTCTGGGAGGCGGTTAGCAAGACAGCAATGCCACTTAACTGCCTGAGAAGCTGCTCACTGACCAATTGTGAGCTCTACCTCGGCTGGACGCTGGGCAGTGGCGGAAAAAGCCCTCGGGGCATTGAGGGCGTGTCTGCCAGTCCGCCAAGCCGAACGAGCCAGAGTCTGTCGAAGCATCGTATCGTCCCGGCGGATCGAAACCGGCGGCGCGTTCGAGGAGGGGAGAGAGGGTGCGGTGGGTGTGGGCGTGAGGTTTGATCCAGATCAATCGCGTCGACGGCGAGGGTGCTTCCTGTGCCGCAGTCAATCTTTGGATCGCCAGTCGACTGCCGTTATTCCGGCATTATTATCTCGTGCCGCGCAATTGGCTAGCTCAACGACTGAAGGCGGGGCCAAACCGTCGCTGGCTCGGCAGCTTCGAGTGGGCCCTACTTGAACTCTTTGCCCCACCTGGAAAACGTTCAAATGGTCAGATCCCACTTGGTTTTTTTCCCTCGTTTTTTCTTCCACAACAAATTGTATCATGGGCATAATTTCTCGTAGGTAAACTTGCGCCGTAGGTGTTCCGACTCGTTCGGCGCCTTGGCCTTAGTCGAGTCTTCCTCTATTTTGTGCTCTAGATTAATTCCTCGGCTCCGTTTATGGAAGCGCGTGAGAGACTCGGACTCCTGGTCCGGCTCTCAATGGCCAGGGCCTCTTACCGCCGGCAGCTACATACATCCGCCTATCCGGCACTCTTGAGGGGCTTCAGCCTTGTCTTCCCTCGTACTCGATTGGTTTGCGCAAACTTGTGTCCGCGATGCGCAATCAACGGCGTCAGCGCAGGTCATGGCGTCACTGCCGATGCTCGTCTGGCGTCGGCCTTGCGGCTGCCACAAACCCCTCTAGCGCGACCTGTTCTCTCTCAAGGATTGCCTCCCATTTTGCTCGTAGGCTTTCCATATGCGTCAGGAATCCGTCGATGTGATGGATGCCTTCCTCAGCCACCAGGCCCAGTTGCCGAAGGCTGTTCTCTCGGTCGAAAGGCTCTTCTTCGCCATAGAATCGCTCCCGCACTCCCAGCTGCTGAGCAGTCTCCTCCATGTGGTAGATTGTTTTCGAGTCGGCCTGGGCATCCATGGCAGCCATAATACCTCGCATGTCATCGATCGAGACGTCAGACTCCGTTTCTCCCACAGCCTTGTGTGCCTGCTCGTACTGGAGATTACTTTGCTCGATGCGGCGCTTCTCTTGGCGGACGAGATGATGAAAGTTCACCCGGACCTCGTATTTGTATGCATCAATGGTCCCCAGCATGCGCTTGACTCTCTCCACCCTGTCCTGAGCCGGTTGCCTCGTCGGTTGTGTGAAGTCGTCCTGCGCTAGCACGAAGATGACGGGGTCTATGTGGGTGAACTTGGGCAGGAAGGGCTTGATAATGGCATGCTGGGCATCAGCTGATTGCGCCCGCTCGCTGACTGGAGGTGGTTGTGGATCCATGTCTCTCAACAAGCTGGACGACTAGCTTCACGGTCGACGTTTGTGACGTTCAAGTGGATTTGAGATGAGGAGGGGTTTGCCAACTGGCAATCTTGAGAGGCCGGGAATTTAGTCACATGAATCTGATTGGTAATAATCGATAATGCAGAAAACTAAAGGCAGGTGCCTACCTAGGTACCTTTACCTAGGAAGATACGATGATGCGCAGCTTTAAGTTGGCTAGGGGGCATAGACAAAAGATGATAGGTTCCAGACCTGCACCGCACCTCGGTGCGACGCCCCCTGGCCTGGTGCACGGGCCACGGGCCACTCGCACCATGATAGAGGATCCTGTACCGACGGCCCCTTGGGAACCCCGTTTTCTTTTCTTAGGAAAATCCTTTTGTAAGATGTTTTATGAAACCAAATCACCGCTACTCTTGTCTAGTACAGCAAACCTGCATGCGAAAAGTAAACATGGGGTTTACACTTGAGCTTTGAAATTGCGGGGGCAGGAATCCAACCAAGAAGACAAGTGCGAGCCGCATTCAGGAGTCACCAAGCGTCGAGTTCTCCGGGATGAGTTGCACGCACACATGCGCACCGGACAGCCACGGCAGGCTGGCCTCGCTAATAACCTCGCCGCTCCAATCACACACTTTATCTACCCCATTTCCCCTGGTGATACCCGAGATAACGAGCAGGGTCATATCGGGTGCGGCTCTCACGGTCTTGAGTCCATCCGGGATCGCGTCGGGTCTTCTCCTGTGTCCTTCATGTTTGACGTCCTGGCCAGAGTAACTTGCTCAACCGCCTGGTGGCTTTCGTCATTGCGTAACTACCTATCTAGCCAGGCCGTGTCCCAATTGATTCCCCAGTAATAGCCGGCAGAGCAGACTCCTTTTTTGGGGTTGGCGTCGTTTTGACCGAAGCCAAGGACAAGCTTTTAGGCTTCCTGAATGTGCAGACGAGTGTACACCATGATTGGCAACAGAGACCTCGAGCAGGCGGGCCGAGGTTGGGGTGTCGTCGTGGAGGACGTGCAGCACGATTGTGCCATGGGTCGCGAGCGAGCGGCAAGAGCAGTGGCTATTCTATCACAGAAACTACGGGCAAGGGAGTTGATGACGACGAGCCTCCCTCCCGAAGAGGGCAGCTCCGATTCTAGCCAACAATGCGTGTCCCTCCTTTTCTGTACTAGATCTGCGCGCACGAAATACACATTTTTACTCTGCAAGGTGGTCCAGTGTCTTACTTGGTGGTAGGGATAAAGAGGAGATGGCAAAGCAGTGTGGTGAAGCTTATCTTTGCCTAGAACGAGGACTCCATCACAAACAGCGCTGCCAGCCTATATACTCTGGTAGGTAATAGAAGGAATTAACAGCTTCCTGGATGTCTTTGTGGGCGAGATAGTATGGAGGAGAGGGCGTAGGTGGCTCACCAAGAAGGGATCTCGGTAGAAGGTAGCCAAAGGTCGCAAAAAATGCTGGAGCATGGACAGGAGAAGCACACCGTGGATATTAGCTAAAAGCCGCTGTCGGGTGGAGCGGAACCTTTCGGGCTTGAACAAGTTGATGGGTCTGAACTTCTTGATTCAACAGACGAACTCGTCAAGTACCTTCCTATCTGCTGCCCTCGTGCTGTTCATAAAGCGTTGTATTCTCGGCAGACGAGTCTGGCCACCTTGCACTCGGATGAAGTGTTAGGGGCTAAAGCTCATCAAAGCGAAATGGCTCCCGGGAACGAAGGCGAGCCGCCAACGATGCGTGCTGGAACAAAGACCATTTCCCCCAGATTACGGCGTACCGTCATCAGCCTATAATGTGACAGGCATACTGAAGCTGTCATTAGCCTACCGCTTGTCTGACCCAGTTCGACTGTTTTGAGATAAACTTGTGCGGGGATGGCCCCTTCCGGTTGATGTCTAGTGAGCCGCTCGACATTCTTCCCGACGGTAGTTAGCTCGCAGTTTTTGCTTATTCCTCAATGCACCAACCCACCATCGCCAGACCGGAGGCGTGCCACTATCTCCGAGTGCCTGCTACAAATCGAAGAGCCAATCCCACCTCCGCCATCTGAAGCACTTGGAAGGAAGGGCGGGAAGACTTGTCACAAGATAGAATCAACAGTTGTATTAGAGGCTACGAACAACAACAGTGATCTGGTGCTCGTTCTACGGCGTGCAGAAGCCATTCAACCTCCTCAATATGTACCAACTCCCCACCATGGTGTTCGTGCGGCACCAATACGTCGTAAGGCTACGAGTAGGTACTGCCTGTTTTCACTCCTCAAGCCGCAATTGGGAGGGTGTAACCAGCCGAGGCTGTCCAGGTGCCCAACATTATCCCAACCACGGCGAAAACAACCGGAACACGAGATGATGATCCACGCAAAGCGATGCCCATACTTGACAAGCTGTCAGTCTAATCCACCTGCATCTCACCCCGAAGTGCCTCTTTGACCGCTGCTCGCCCTCGCCCGCTACAATTTGGACGTTTCTCCGCTGTGTTCCTCACTTAAGCACCATCATCAGCATCCTCCCCAAGGCTCTCGCAGGCCTTTCTTTGGGAATGATGTTGATTCTGAACAGAAAAAGGCCTGATTATGTTACGCATTACTTTGGTGCTTGGCTCATCGTGGCCGGTCGCTTGTTTTTGTCGCTTGGAAAAGCACGCACGCCTCAACTTTCCACTCGTGTTATGGTCAACTCCCTGGTCCGGGTGCAGACCCCCGAATGCAGATTGAATATTACGCAACGTGATTTTTCCCTTGCCCTGGCAGGTGTTATAGCCTGTCGCCCAGCTTACTGTAGACATCGAACCCCGGACGCCAAGTTGGTGTAGCGGTTATGAGGATGGGTCGAGTCGACACCGGGACCCTACCTGTACTCTGCTGCAATAGCCGCTTGGGTCTTGGGTTCGAGCCCCGGTAGGGGTTAACGTCGGTTTTCCGTCGCCGAGCAAACCTCCCAAGTGGGATGTTTCGTAGCTGTCGCCCCGAAGCGGCAGTAAGCTTTTTTGCTTTTTTATTTGCCCTTTCTTTTGCGATCGCAGCTTATCATTTTTCGGACACGTGTTTTCAACATCGCGAGTTGTTCGCAAAGCCGCCTGTTCCCAATGTGGTTCTGCACCAAAACCTTTTTGGGTATGCGGCTATAAGCAGATACAATTACGTTTACGGTGGAGCTATCAGCTAACGGGCAGCAGAAAATTAGCTCCTGGCATGGTTGGGTTGTGGTTGCTAGAAGCTGCCCGTGTGGGTTTCTGCAGGCTACCGACTTTACCTGCATCACTGTCGGGCATGCGTCTTCGCCGCTGTAGGAAGTTCGGCCCTTCTCTCGGCCGTCATATCCGGTTTTCCAGCACACATCCCTTGGTTCATCTTCCCAACCGTTGTCGTCTGGGCCCTCCTTCCGTATAGCACCTCGGCGACCTTCTTTGCATTGACGCTGCTGCCGACGATTCTACTTCGGGTGCTTTTCCGACTGGTCCCTCTGCTGTCAACCATCCTCGGGGACTTCATTTCACCTTTCCTCTTGTCTTTTGCTTCTGAGTTGCTTTTCGCGCTTGATTCGATACTGCCCCTATGTTCTCTGCTATCTAACGATGCTCTTCATCCCGATGATGGATTGATTCAACACCTTGTCGCTATTCGTGTCGACGGCTGTCACCCCGATGTTCTTGCTATCCACTATGCTCCTCCCAACAACACTCATGTCAATACTCGTCCTGTCTAACATCGTCTGATTAACAGCTTTGTTGTCAGTCGCCCTTCTGTTGACCATTGCGCTCTCGATAAAAGTCACCTCCCCACAGTGCTATCAACGACCGCTTTTGCAACGGCAGTTCATTCCAGTATCATCACGTCTGCTATCGTTCAGTAGAGCACTCTTTTGTTTACTACCTTACTGTCAAAAATACTCCTCTCAATCACACTGGCCTTGATACTCCTCCTCGCCGAGGAAGGTAAGGCATGGCAATGCGATCACACACCCAAGCAAGAAGGCTAATCTCGAGAACAGGAGACGTTGCTTGACGCCAGCGAAGCTAGGGCAAGACACCACGAGGCGCCCATACGCTACACAGCATACCGCAGGATTTAAGAGGACGGACCGCCATATGTCGAGATGGGGGACAAGACTATGGGGAATACTTTTATGGGCAGCCACAAGAAGCTGGCAGCGGGCGATGGTGAAAATAGGGTGTAGAGGGGGCCAGGTGTAAAGTACGTTTATCGATCGGTACCTTGTCCATACTTGCTTCCTGACTCCTCGATTAACGCTCAGCCTCTGTCAATGTCCTTCGCCCTCCTTTCTTGCTCACAATTTGCTCCATTTGTCCATCAATGCCCCGGGCCTATGCTGACTGTGTCGATACTGTATGTGAGCTATTAGCGCAGGAAGTTCAACGGGAAACAAGCGCAACAAGAGAATATTATGGAGAAGGCACGCACCTCTGATCGCCAGGTAGGACGGACTGGTGGTATGCCTCGCGTCGAGTCTTCCAGGGGGCTTCAAAGAACCAAACCAGAGTCGAAAACGTGGTGGCAGCTATGTTGGCTTCGCGGGCTACCTCCTGTGGCGCCCAAAGTCGCAGTTGCAGGGCCCCATGTAGTAGTCACCCTCGTAGGTCATGAAACGAATGCGTTGGAAATAAGTAGGTGGGAAGCGGGGACACGAGCAGTATGCTTCCGCACCCACTGGTAGGGAGGCAGGGCGGTTGCGGGGGGTCGGGCCCATCAAATCGCCGCCGACAAAAGTCATCCAGGCGGCGAAACAGAATAGGAGCATGGAGCCGACGGCGCACCACCAAAAGAGCGTCTGGAAGAGGCCCATGACGACGAGGCATACCCTCCCCACCGCCTTCAGGAACCGGCCCGCTGGTCTGTCCCAGTGGGCCCCTGAGAAGGCGGGGGGGTTGGTCGGAGGATTATCGCTGGCCACCTTGCTCTCTTCCTCGGACTCGTGCCCGAACTCGTACGCAGACTCGCCCCCAGACTCCGACTCACTCTTGTATGCGCCATCTGGTTCCAGGTTGTTATTAGCATCGTTGCCAAATTTTGGCAACTGGAGTGACAGATGTAGCTTACCATTCAAGAGGGGAGATTCGGGCTGTGGAGGAAGTCTGTGCCGAGGCAGGTTTTGTGGCTCGGTCAAGTGGCGGCCGGGAAGAGCTCTAGGAGGCATGATACGCAGGGAGAGAGCTAGGCAGTGAGAGGTGTAGTTGAGCAGCAAGGAGGTGGGCAATCTTATTGGCTCGTGGTGGGAAGTGAGAGTAGGAATGAGTTTCCGTTGATGGTTTTCTTCAACCCTCGGGAGTTTTAAAGGTTCTATGGGCAAGCCTGGGGATAGCTTTCGCCGTCGCATGCGGGTCTGCTGTGGAAGAGTGACAAAAGGGAAGCCTGGGGAAATATGAGGAAGGGAAGGGTAGCCAACACATCCGTCAAAGTTGCTGGGTCCTGTCCCTAAGACAATGAAAGGGAGTAGGATGGAAAGTGCACGGAATGTAAAGTAAGGTGGGTAAATAGGCCAAGCCATAATAAAGGGTCAAGATCGACGTAGCATTCCAACGAGCAGTTGGTTCGGAACATATTTACAAACATGGCGAAGATGCCAGTCACAAGCCACATTCCATGGAACACACGCACTGCGCAAGACAACGCCCGGCCACAGCCGGCTACAAGGCTGGAAATTCTGGTGCACAACAGAACTGGCGCGAATGGTCGAGATGCTGGAGTGCCGTGGTGTCCGCTAGCCGAGACGGCAGTCCTGCCCCGATGATCCGGACCCGGCTGGGCTGATGGCTCGAGGCGGCCAATCCCCAAGTATCTCATCATCTCGGCCTGCGCTCCTTTTCACAGGGCCTCAGCCAGCATTGCTCCCGCACTTCAAGTACAGCTTGTCACGGCTGGTCTGCCAAAGGGACAATAATGTAAATGGGCGAAAGAACACACGCGTTCCCCTAGCTCGCCATTTGCTGGTCAGAGTCCAGGGCTGACGTCCTGCACGTAAAGTATTCTGTTCTCAAGACTCTGCACGAGACAGAGACGAAAGAGGCAGGCAACCGGGGCTCGGGGTACCAGGCGATTGGAACGGCGGGGCATAAAAACGAGCGAGTCAGCAGGGAGGAGGAGTTTAGTGGACGGAAATGGGTATTTAAAGCTGCACCACAACCCAGACCGTATCCTCTCACGTTGTTTTTGATCTTCCCACCGCTCCTACACCTTGATCTATGATGAGACGCTGGCTGGCATATCTGGTGCTGCCACTCACCACCTTTGCCGCGCCAGCAACCTCGGGCGCTGCTCCGGACTGGGTATCGTGGGACGATGAAACATGGACGCTGACATCGAAAAAGCCCTTGCCGGGCACCTTTACAGCTTGGCAGGCACAGACAAATGGGTGCGTTCTTCTCGTGCTTTCTGTCCACGTCCCCCAGACGGCATACGTCCCAACTGACTAGTACGCGGCGGCCTGCGGAATTTCAGCTACATAGGACTTGCGCAGGGTTCCCTTGGGCCGTTCTTCGAGCTGAGCCGCTTCAACGATTCGGAGGGCTGGCCGTCTTACAGTGCTCCGCGGAGGACATTCGCTACCGTCACGGGGTTCTGGGGCAGCGAGCCCAGCACAGACGAGCTGGAGCCCAGGGGCGAGAGCTTCATCTCGGGACTGCCCCACTTCACCGACCTGCTCATCCAGGCCTGTGGCGATCTGCTTGACGGGTCGACTGACGTGGCGCAAATCAGTGATTTTACGTCCTCGCTCTCGTTGTGAGTAAATATCCCATGGCAGGCGAGAAGCTGGTGGTCCGCAGGCTGATTTCATAATGGGATGTAGCTCGGAAGGCATAGCAACATGGTCTTATACGTGGCGTCCCCCTAGCTGCAGCGGCGAGGGCATGGCCATCTCGGTCAAGTACGAGTCGTTCTTATCACTTGCTGAGCGACAGATGGCGGCGGTGAAGCTGTCCATATCCAGCAGTTCAGCGTTTGACCAGGTGGTTATTGTTGACAAGCTGGATCAGCAGAGTGCGCTTCGTACGACGTCGGTTCCGCAGAATAAGGGGGATGCTCCAGCCGACGGTCTGGAGACCATTTGGGCCGTTTCGCCTGTTGGCGTTGAGACCACTACCGCGTACATCGTCTCGGTTTTGGGTGGTGACGTGCTGGGCCGCAATGCGTCGGCAAGCTGCCTTGGCAGCAGCTGTAGTGAGCGGCCAACACTAATGGCCAGCAATATAACCGAGGGTCAGGGGTCTGGGGCAAGCAGCAAAGAGTACCGGCTGCGCTCGAGCTCCCGCTCGGCCACGGTCTACAAGTACGTTGGTGTGGCCTCGACTGACCACTTTGGAGACGGCGCGGACGGCATCGCATCGGCGGCGGCCAGGCAGGCCAAGAGCCAGGGCTACGAGGTCGCCCGCAAAGCGCACAGCCAGGCTGTGTCACAGCTCATGGCCAGCCCCTTGGTTGCCGACTTTCGAGACCCAGTGACGGGTGCTCTTCCACGAGACGGGATGGTCCGGGCGCTCCAGATCACGGCCATTTCGTCGGCCTACTACCTTTACACCAACCTGCTGCCCTTTGATCCGCAGGTTGACTCGGACCCGGGCAGTTGCAGGGCGTGCAACTCACTTAGCGTGGGCGGGCTCGCGTCCCAGGCCTATGGAGGCAAGGTGTTCTGGGACGCCGACATGTTCATGGCGCCGGCCGCGCAGGGGACGCACCCGCGCCTAGCCCGGCAGTTTGAGCTCTACCGCATCAATCGGGCCGCCCAGGCGCGCCAGAACACGGACAGGCACGGCCTCAAGCCGGGCAGCGCGCTGTACCCCTGGACCAGTGGGCGCTATGGACAGTGCTACAACACATCGGCGCCTTGCGTCATGTACCAGTACCACCTCAACGCCGACATCGCGCTGAGCATGATCACGGCGAGGAATACGAGCGGTGACGCCGCGTGGTTCGACAAGGGCGGCGCCGCCGACATCCTGGACGGCATAGCGATGGGGCTGAGCGGCGTTCTGAGTCCCCGCAACGACACGGCGGCGCGGACCTGGGGCATCGATGTTATGACCGACGCCGACGAGTACTACATGTTTGTATCGGACGGCTCCTTCACCTCTGCGGCCACGAGCGTGGTGCTTGAGAATGCGGCCAACCTGCGGCGGCAGCGCGGCCAGGCGCTTGAGGATCTGTGGGTCGAGCAGACGGGGAACATGGCGATGCCGACCTCTCCAGACGGGAGCATCGTGCTCGAGTTCCGCGGTATGCCCAACAGCATCGTGTCCAAGCAGGCCGACGTGATCCTGGCGCACTTCCCTTTCGACTACCGACTGGGCGGATTTGATGAGGCCAAACGTCGGGCCGCCATGAACTATTACGCCGTGCGCCAGGATGCCGCGGGCCCGGCCATGACGTGGGGCATGTACGCCGTGGCGGCCAACACGCTTGCCCAGTCGGGATGTGCCTTCTGGACCTTCCTAGTCAAGTCCTTCGATCCCTACCTGCGCATGCCGTGGTACCAGTACTCGGAGCAGCAGGACGACCATTCGAAAGCGGTAGACCCGCTCACGGGCAACCCCATGCACCCGGCCTTTCCCTTCCTGACGGGCCACGGCGGGCTGCTGCAAACCCTGGCGGCGGGCTTCTTGGGGCTCAAGGTCACTGATTCCAGCTTGGTGGTAATGCCGTCCCTGCCGCCGCAGCTCGAGCACTTCAGGCCACCGGTGCAGTTTTATAACGGCGCCGTTGTCGAGTTCCGCATGAACCGGACGCACACCCTGATCACGCGCCTTGACGCCTCGCTGTTTGACGGCCTTGCCCCAGACCAGTACGGCAAGGTGGGCGTCGATATGCCAATCACCATCGGCCACAGCGTGCAGGATCCAGACGGCCAGATCGTCCGTCTAGCCATCAACCAGACCGTCGTCGTCAAGAACCGGGTCTACGACGACAGCCTCGACGTGGCGGGCAACGTCCTGCAGTGCCGCGACGCCACGTCGCGAGAGCCCACACAGCCGGGGCAGTACCCCTTTGCGGCGACGGACGGATACTCGGGCACGGCCTGGCAGCCGACGACGGACGATGCGTCGGCGACACTGACGGTGAACACGTCGTCGCTGCCACCGACACGGCTCGGGGCCGTGCACCTAGACTTTGGCATGCGGCCGCCCAGGAGCGTCAAGCTGCTGCTGTCTAACAGTAGCAGCGTCTCGGCGACAGAAGCTGCCGTGCATTCCGTCGTTACTATCTCGCAGCCCTGGGACCCGGCGTCGCCAGTCGTGCCCTATGCGGGCAATACGACGATTATCGCGCTGGGGGATCACATCTGGAGCGGGGCGTATGCGCACCTGGTAGTGGAGGGTTGCTGGGCGGGTGACGGGCTCGGGGCCACAGTGGCCGAGTTTGCGCTGGTGGCAAGCAGCGTGTAAGAGGGTCTGCTAACGTCAACTGGGGAAGGTTGGCTAGACATGCCTAATTGGGCCAACCCAGTAAAAGCAGACCGCCTGTAGCTCAAAGCACAACCCACTGCATTGGATATCAAACCTGTAGCCAGTGCTTCAGGCGACCCGTTCTAAAAACATACCGCTTCAACTCACTTCACACTCACGGCCGCTAAAACTCAATTGAGCACCCTCCCCGCCGAGTTGCGCACTGAGATCTGGAGCCTCACACTCCTCCCCTCCTCAGGCGTTTGTCGGTGCGACCCGTCCAAGTTTATCTGGACCCGCAGGGGCTCCCGACAGCCACACGAGGTCGAGGTCGAGGACGCGCGGTGGCTGGTTCCGAAGTGCCGCTACCCCACCATCGCGCACTTGTGCCGCGAGTCGCGTCTCTTCGCCGTGAGCGTTATGGATAAGGAGGTGAGGGAGAACTCGTTCTTCTACTGCATCGGGCAGGATACGCGCCTTTTCATCCCCGAGATCGATACCTTTTGGCTCGACGATGACGGCGAATACGGTGCGACCCTGAGCAATCACATCGTCTGGCACCCGTGCGGCGCCATCGGCAGCCAGGCCCGCGCCATCCGGAATCTCGCCGTGTCAATAGCGCTTCTCCAACCGCGCCGGCCGGAAGAACACTTCACGTGCTGGGACACGTATAGATACCGATGTGTTGGGCATTTTAGCAGCCTACAACGCGTCGACGTCGTGTTTGGACGCGTGCCGATGGAGACGCGATTCGATGGTTACAAGACGGATAGGGACTGCTGGGAGGCCGCGGCCCGGGGAGAGGTCCGGGAAGAGGCCATGGAACAACACGACGGCAATGTCGTTCTTACGGGGATGTACGACGTGCCGGAGCTACGGCCGGTAAAGGAGTTGCAGGGGTCGGGCTTCGAAACTGCTGGGTCATCGGCGGATGAGGACCACGACCGAGACCTAGGAGCCGTTAAGGAGAAATTGGATAAGGTACGCGCTGACGTGTACGAAGTCTTTCAACGGGAGGCTGTGTATGGGCAAAGTCGGCGCTACTGCGGTCCCAGGGGTATAAGGGGCAACGGCCACACGCCGCCAAGGTCTACCCCTGGTGGGAGAAGGATCTGTCTAAGATCACGTTCTACGCCTCACGCATGGCCGAGACGGCTAGGTTCCGGGAACGAACGATTCGCAAATCCTTTACTTCGTGGTAATTGGTAATTTTCCGATGACAGCCGTGATAACCTCCCGCCACCGGGCGTGCTGCCGAAACAGGGAGGTTCGGAGTACCTTTCTGAGCTACCGGATAGTAACTACCTACCTAGGTTCCCAGGCAGTCGTTCCTGTATCTTCTAGGTTGAGGGGCACTGCTGTAGTGCTTTACTGACCAGCAATAGTTAGTGGTTATTTGGTATCTGCGCATATAGTCGTCCATCCCGAAAGAACTGCCCCCCAAGCTTGGACTGAGTGCCAGCCCTGAGCTGCCGCCACTACAACCTGAGCATGGGCGGCATAGGGGTGGAGGGGTCTTTGAAGATGCAGATGAGCTGGAGCTGCGCGCGGCTCAATGAACCATGCCCGAAAAGATGGGGGTAATGCCTACGGGCACGACTCGCGTAAGATGGATGGCATTGGGCATGAGCGACGGGGCAGGCCTGATGGCTCTGCACAAGTTGCCCAGCAGCATCGTAGGAAAGAAAACACCCGCGAACGGGTATCGTCCCGCCCTGAGCAGAAATTTCCATTGCCTTAAGATGCGTCAAACCGATCCTCTTTATACTGAAGTTAAGCCCTTGGTGAAACAAAACGGCCAACGAACAACGTTAGGGGGTGGAGCGACAGCACCGTTGCTATCCAGCCGAGTGGTAAAGCAGCCATCATAGAAAATGGCCAATACCTACATCCTAACTGCCGCGTTACTCTCTGCACTGGTGCTGTTAGCCCGCGTGCTTGCGGCCTGGCGGCGAGATCAGTCCTTTGCGCGCGCACGGGGCTGCCGGCCCGCCCCCATGGACCGGTTCATCACCTGGCGCGACCCCCTGGGCATCGGTCTTCTGCTGGAGCTCGAGCGCCGCCTGTCGGCACACACGCTGCTCGAGTACATGCGCGAGCGGTTCCGCGACAACGGGGCCACCACGTTCCGTAGCCGTGTACTGCTCGACGACTTTTACTGGACTGCCGAGCCGCGCAACATCCAGGCTATTCTGGCCACGCAGTTTTCGAGCTTTGGAGTAGGCATTGATCGTGAGTTCTTTTTTTTTGTTCTGGCAGACATAACGAGAGAAGCCCCCAACTAATTGGCGAGACACTGGGCGCGCAGGATACAACAACTTTAAACCGCTGGTTGGCCACGGCATCTTCACAAGCGATGGTGAGAAATGGGAGCAGGCTCGCGCTTTGTAAGTTAATAGCCCATGTGAGCAGCAGCACGCTTTTATATCGCCAGAAGTCTAATATGATAGCACCAGAGTCCGGCCCAACTTCGTCCGTGACCAAGTGGCAGATCTCGATTCGCTCGAGGTCCATTTTCAAAACATGCTAGCCTTGATCCCGAAGGACGGGAAAACGCCTGTTCATATGAAAGAGCTTTTCCAGCGTATGGTGAGCAGCCTTCCGCCCCAGGGAGACAATACTTGGAGGGGTGGCAGTTGGATTGCATGTTGCTAACACATGAAAAAACTGGCAGACGCTTGACTCGGCTAGCGAAATGCTCTTTGGCGAGTCCCTCAACACCCTCACTAACAGGGACAGCGAAGTGGCTTCGGCTCAGTTCGCCGTCGCCTTCAGTCGGGCGCAAACGGAACTGGCCAGGAGATGCCGACTGGGAAGTCTGGCCGACTGGAACATAAGCCGCGAGTTCCTCGAGGCGTGCGAGACGACGCAGCGCTTTGTCGACGGCTACGTGCAAAAGGCGATACAGGTGCGAGAGAAGCACATCCGGCATCAACAACAAAAGACGGAGAATGCAGAAGAAAAAAAAGCCCACAGCCGCTACGTCTTTCTCGAGGAGCTGGCCCTGCTGGTCGACGATCCCGTCGCCCTGCGCGACCACCTGCTCAACGTGCTCATCCCAGCCCGCGATTCGACCTCGACCCTGCTGGCCGCCGCCCTCTTTGCCATGGCCAAGGACCAGCGCGTCCTGCGGCGCCTCCAGGGCGAGGTGCGCGAGTTTGACGGCGCCCGGCCGACGTTTGAAGCGCTCAAAAACATGAAGTATCTCAGGTGGATCATGAACGAGAGTAAGTCCCCTCGCTGGCGACGTCCCCCAACATCGAAACTGCGTTCCCGCCCCAAAGCTGACAACACACCCGCCCTATTCCAGCCCTCCGCCTCTGGCCTCCCGTTCCCCTCAACGGGCGGCAGGCCAACTGCGACGTAACGCTCCCCCTCGGCGGTGGGCCGGACGGGCGGTCGCCGCTCCACGTGAAGAAGGGCCAGAATGTCGCCTACTCGGCCTACGTCCTCCACAGGCGCGAGGACCTCTGGGGCGCCGACGCGCACGAGTTCAGGCCCGAGCGCTGGGAACACCGCCGCCACGGCGGGTGGGAGTACCTACCCTTCAACGGCGGGCCCCGCATCTGCATTGGGCAGCAGCTAGCCCTCACCGAGGCCGGGTACACCCTCGTGCGCCTGCTGCAGTGCTTCCGCCGCTTCGAGACGCTGGATCGCAGCGAGTGGAGGGAGTCGCTCGCCCTGGCCTGCACCATTGATCAGCCCGTCACCGTCGTCGCAGTGCCGTGGTGAAGGCAGCGGGGCTGTCTACGGGGTTGCCGTCGCGTGTGCGGGCGGGCCAGTGGTCATTGGTTGGTGGGTTGAAAGGGGCTCGTGAGCTGATAGTTGATGGGTGTGCCATAGCTTTCGGGCGTGGGGTCTCGCCTCATGCCCCATGAATCCCCGTTTACACCCCACTGCGGGGACCCAGAGGGCCTGGACGTGATGGGATGACTCGTGGAATACGGCCGAGTGATGGCCGTGATACGGGGCTCAGGGCCTGTACGAAGAAATTCGCCTCGCTATTTTCCCGCCGGGATTTATGATGCTATTCGGCGGATGTCAGGGCGGAGGCGTATGACTCGACTCCATGTCAGATCCAGTCCTTGTCGGTGTGTCAGTGACCTAGGGAAGCCTCTAGCCTGAACGAGTGTTTGAGGATCTCAGAGCACTCCCACGAAAAACACAGGGTTCTTCCCACAAGACGAGCTGTCGACAGGATGTAAGTCTTTGATCTACAGGAAAGAAAAAGCAATTGCAGCTAGCCGTTTTTAATTTGGCAGTTCCAAGCGTTTGGATAATTACCGAGTGGTTGAGCAATAAAATATCTAGTCGTGTGGATATGCCGCTGCCCCTGAGAGTGAGAAGGGGTTCTCCCTCCTCCTAATCCTGATAGCCGCTTTGGTCGGTGGCAGGTGGTTCGATCCAAACCACTGGTTCGGCGGTCTCTGCTCCCGGAATTCGATATCATAGTGTAACAAAATGTGTGCGAGGAGCAGCTTAAGCTCGGCCGCGGCAAAAAATCGGCCCGGGCAGCTGTTACGCCCAGCCCCGAAGGAGAGATAGCGCGCGCTGGTCGTGGCCCAAGCCTCGGCTGAGCGTGCTCCTCCCACAGCACCACTATATTCGCCGTCGTCTGCAACAAACCGGAAGGGCCGAAACTCGCAAGCATCGGGGCCCCAGATGTTCGGGTCCGTATGCATGGCGTACGCGGCGACGCCAACCTGATACCCGGGGGGCAGCCGCACGCCCGAGGGGGTCACGACGCCCGTGGGCCCGCTGACAATGCGCAGGGGCCCGACGGCTAGGACCGTGTTGAGGCGCTGGCTCTCGCGGAACGTGCTGTCGAGCCGCGGCATGTCCGCCAGCGCGCACTTGCTCCACACGCCGCCGTGCGCCGCCAGCGCCGCCGCCACCTCGCGCCGCAGGGCATCGACGTACGCCGCGCCCCGGTCCCGCCCCGCGCCGGCCAGGTCCAGCAGGACGTGCGTGATGGCAAAGGCCGAGGTGTGCACAGCGGCCGCGTTGACAAGGAGCACGCGCGCGGCGAGCATTTCGGGGCGGCGCTGGATAAGGTCGGCGGATATGAGAGCATCTGCGATGGCCCAGTCGAGAAAGTCGCCCGTTGCTGTTGCCGGGGCGGTCTCGTCGTTTTTGTAGTTTCCAGAGTCGTTCACGTCCAACGCCCGCAGCCGCCGCTCGACTTCGGGCACGGCGAGCCGGAACCAGGCGCGCTCATAGCGGCGGTTCGGCAGCGTTACCAAGGGCGCAACTAGGGGCCGCAGCATACGCGGAAGCAGGCTCAGCACCTGTGCGGCCACAGGAATGGCCTGGGCGTAGGCGACGCCTGCGTTGAGGAGCGCGCGCGCGCGGCACAGCGGCGCCCCTATGAATACGCGGTTGGTGACGCGGCCGACGACCAGGCGCAGCGTTTCGTAGACGCAAACCTCCCGCCAGCCGTGGCTATCACCATGATCGCCTTCACCAGCTCCCCATTCCTCGGCCAGCGCGCACGCCAGCTCGTCGGCCAACGCGGGCACTAGGTTCCCGACCTGCCGCGTCAGCCGTGTTGCCACGAGCTTGACGTGTGATTGGTCCGGCATGGGGTAGATGGTGCCGTGCGCGACCTGGAAGTGCTGGTCCGTCTGCTTGTGCATGCTCAGCGCGCTTTCGGGCTGGTCGATCAGCCATTTGGCCTCGCGCGCCGGCAGCAAAACCACGCTTCCGCCCGGATGGCCCACGGCGAAGGGCACGCGCACCGTGGCGTCTGGGCATTGCGCCTGTCGCAGGGCCAGCGCACCCTTCAGGTCCAGTGTGTTGCGCCACGCGGCCCGGAGGCGGGGGAACAACTCGCCGGGGCGGGCGTTGAGGATGGGGAGCTGATCGATATCCGAAGACGAGGAGCCGGAGTGTAGTATCCGATACGCGAGGAGCAGCAGAACAACGAGAAAGGCTAAAACGGCCGGGCTCTCGCAGGCCATCTCGGCTGCTTCCGTGCCGAGCCGGGAAAGCCCGACCTGCACCATCTCTTACTCGCCGTTAGTTTTGTTGTTTAGAGGTATCAAATCTGTGGCGCTGGATTAGGTGCCGAGGTGCCAGTGCCTAGTCTCATCTTCGGCGTGCTGGGCATGTTAGGAAGGGCTGGGGCATGGAATCGCTATGTATATGTTTGCATGCGCATATGCGGTCCCTTTGCCGCCCAGAGCGTGCAGAACAGATGTAAGGTATCGTATCCACTCCACGGGAACCCCCTGCGGAGCCACGGGCCCTTGGCTCCGGCAGCTCCCATGCCCACCTTAACATGGTCTTGGTGCAGCAGTGACACGGAAGCTTTTGTTCGTATTACGTGGTTCGTTCCTAGGTCACAAAAATGATGCTCAAAATGCTTTATCGGCCGTTTTGCGTATCAGTCGGGCGATGATCATGCTCATGTCCCTCCCCCGCGGAAAGTCATGGCCGTAGATGTGCAGGCGATCCTCGGCCAGGTCCGGCTCGCACAGGTCCAGCAGACCCTCTCCGTAGTCACTATGGTCCCCTCTGCCGCGGATGTGCACCGTCGGTATGGATATTACCTTGCCGTCCCACGCCGGGTCGTAGCGCGTCATGTAGTTTACGCCGTCTGTCACCACCTTGCGGCCGTTGGCCAGTTTGGCGGGCCGCAGATTGGTGAGGTTGTCGGTCTCGTTCGGCTTGAAGACTTTGAAAAGGTGGGCGGCCTCAGCAAACTCGTCGAGCGGACAGTCAAAAAGCTCCTCGCCGGCAAGCGGCAACACGCATGGCGGCGTGGCGCCGTTGATGAAGATTGCAAACTTGAGCGGCAGTTCCTGAATCGTCGCAAACGGGTTCTCTATCATGTACCGGATCACGAGCTGTGCCGCAAGTGTGGCCCCTTGTCTACGCCGAGGTGGCAACGCCGGTGCGTGAGTAAGCCAGCTGCTGGAACTCACAGGAGAGATGGATATGTGATACGTACGAGTAGCCAAGGATGCCGTCAAACGGCCCGTGGTCCTCTATAATCTGCCAGAGCTCATTTTCGGTGGCCAGGATATCATCGAGGTTCAGGCCATTGTAGTAGCCGTAGAGCTGGCAAGTCGGGTGAGCATCTGGATCAACAAAGGCCGGGTGTATCACGTACCTTGGATTTGGAAAAGTCCGTTGTGTGGACGGACCAGTTGCCTTCGAGATGCGGCCAGCGCCCTTCAACAAACTCGAATTCGTACTCTGGCTCTAGAAAGCTGCGTATGGCGGCTGTCTGCATACGAAAGATCTACATGTGCATGTGCAATCGTACTGTTAGAATCTGCTGATAGGGCACCTGAGATGTAACAACGATAGGTTCACGTACCTCTGTGTTGGAGCCCCGCCCATGCAAGCAAAGAACCTTCATCTTGCCGAGGTGGTCCTATAGGATGGACGCAGTACAGGAGAGACACGGCGAGAAGGCTTATTGCGTCGACTGGAAATATTGAAACATACAACAACAACGCTTTTGGCTTCGACGGGCAACCGTAGCCGTCCCGTCGCTCGGGCGCGTGCCCCTACATCTTTGCCGTAGTTAAGGGTATTTCCTCGCTTCCAGGGTCTTTTTCCCCGGTCTCTCACCATTCCGTATCCCCATCAAAAGTGTCGCATGAGAGATATTCGAGATGAGCGACCGAGTCACGGCACTTCCACTCCCCTCCCAATCTCACTACAACGGAATGGGTACCGACAAAACGGGCTCTTACTGGTTGTGGTAGGTGGTAGTGCATCTGGGGGAATTTCGTTCCGAGGGAGAGCGAGGTGTGCCTGGGGCTGCGGGTCGTCGCAAGCGTCGGCTAAGGCTTGGGATGGATGTCCCATCAAACCCGCCGTGGCGGCACCCGACATTGTTGATCATTGAGCTGTTCGTCGGAAGGAGGCGCGGCTCCGCGACATTAGTCGCACGCTATGGCAGCGGGAACAGATGGGACGCCAGCCTCGTGTTCTTGACTGCTGCTAAAGTCAACCTTTATTCTTCCAAAATGTATCCTATATTTAGGGAACCAGCGGGGTAAGCCAGGTGTTGTTGGGCTGGGGATTAGGTGCGACCGTTGTCTATATAGGGCACGAGGATATTAAACGTTAAAAGTGCGGAGCCCTCCAGGGTGGTTTACCAGGGATAAGCATGCGTGAGGGGTACACAGGCCACCGCACAATCTGTAGCAGAAACCAAATGTATTGTCCAATGGAGGTGCGGGTAGCGATACATTGATTTGGTAGGATTTTCTGTGGGAAAAAGTGTTGTTGGAGACATGGCCTAATTGTGGGAGGATCCCTGAAGGGCTCCGCACTTTTAACGTTCATATCCTCCCTGTAGTGTGGGTGGTTGTTTCCGACCCAAGCTTTAGTCTGCCCCGCCTGCAGCCCCAACACGGTTCAACACCGTGCACACGTATAAATTACCTGTACACCAATGTACAGGGTGTGTAATTAAAATGGGAGGTTATCCAGACTCCCGACACCATTTTAGCTAGCACAATTTAACTGTAACGGCTATCGGTGTTGAGTTTAAAAGCCACACTAATTGTGGTGCGGGGTGTGCACCACCCACCTGGTAACGGCCAAGCCCACCATCTGTAGGGGTACAGAGCGTCAAAGCAGGCCCACCGACCGGGGGTTATTACGGGGTACAGTGTCCACATATAGTGTACTACAGTGCTTTCAACTTTTTTTTTTATTGCGCTTCAGCGTCCTTTTCCTTTTTCCTTTCCGCAAAATTCGCAAAATGCAAAGGATGTAAAAAGTATTGGGATTAAACGCGCTAGCCGGCTGGGAAAGCAAATACAACGGTTAATTTATCCTATTAGCTTAAATTCCTTTTAATTTTAATTTTTTTTGCGTGGCCTCGTGGTGCAGTGGCTCTGCACCAGGCCGGTCCCGCCAGGACCACGGGTTCGAATCCCGTCGAAACCACAAAGGACTTTTTGTTTTTTAGCCGCCCGCCTTGCTAAGCCGGAAAAAAAAAGGGGCCGCCCCGCTAACGGGCTTCGCCCGAATTGATTTTTACCCACGCACAATTAATTAACAGTTCCGACAATTAATCCGATTCCGACCCCTCCAACCCCAACCCCTCCCAGCCCCTTTCGCACCACTTTGGAAGCTTAAAATGTAAAAGGCTAAGCCAAAAAAAAGGTAACGGGAAGGCCTTTGGAAAGGCCCAACCTTACCCCAACGAACGCACGCACAAACCGACGAATTCGATTACCATCCTTTTTTTTTTAAATATTAGCTACAAGCCTTAGCCCCTTTGCAGCCCTTAGCCCCAATCCCAACCTTACCGCCCCAAATAGCCCAAAACGCAAAAAGCCAAACCAATAAAACGGTAGCGGGAAGGAAAAGGGCCGGGTGCTAAAAGGACCAGGTTAAGTGCGTAGGAAGGCCCTTTAAGCGCTTTAAACAAATTTAAGCAAAAAAACCGGCAAAGGACCTTTTTAACCGAAATGGACCCAATTCGTGGCCCCCCCGGCAAAAGGGCCAGCTTAGCAAATCGAACAACGAACCAACCAACCAATTACAAGCAAGCAGGACGCGGCCTTATCGGCCCTTTGCAAAGGGGGCTGCACGCGGGAAAACGGTTAATTCCCGGGTGAAGCCCTTACGAGCAATCGAGCGTGAAAAAAAGTAAGCGTTAGCCAAAGCGGTTTAATACCGCTACGGAAGCGCACCGCTAAAAAGGCGGAAACGCAGGCATAGGGTTTTTCCTCCTTAGGCCTAACCCAAAGGTTTTCCCCCATTTGCATGTACTTAGCCGCAGCACTAAGGTCTTTTCCATAAATATAACAGCGTATAAATACAACAATTTTTTTTGCGTGCTTTGGGCAGGTTTAGCTTCCCTGGTATTTTGCGGAAAGGAATTGGGAAAATGAAGGAAAGGCGGGAGAAAAAAAAAAGTTGAAAGCACTGTAATACACTATGCGGGCACTGTACCCCATAATGACCCTGGTCGGCGGACGTTAACATTCTTTACCCCTACAGATGGTAGGCTGTCGCGTGTCAGGTGCCTGATTTGAGGTCCACTTCTGGCATCATCCAGCCCCGTCAACCTGCCAAAAGCTGGACTCTCTCAACCCGCCCACCAGCATCCATCCTTGATCCTTCCCTGCTCTAAAAAACAGGCGCACCCCATCATCTTTCCACACCGCCTGCGAAGAGGGGCAAGCGCGGTGGAAGGCATCATCAAATTCCCGACCTTCCCATGACTGTGCGAGGTCTGTCGGGCACTCGGCCATTCTACGACCCTCCTCGTCTTGTTTGGCCGGCATCGGACGCTCTTGCCCACGTCGTAGCGGGTAGCTCTAGGGAGACTGTTCCCTTGCGGCTGGAGCTGGTGGGCCAGGTCGGGGTACATTGGGAGTACATATGGAAGGGCCATGCAAGTAACACAGGTGTTTACACGGCATGTCACGAGGCCATCAGTGGCTACCAGGCATCTTTACGCCGGCCACCAAAGAGCTTCCTTTGTCCAAATGTTGCAGTACAGCATCGCAAGGGCCTAGGGCAACCATGCGCGGTAAGGCCCATCCCATCGAGGGGCCTAGCGCCAAAAGAGGAGGGGGAGAAAAAGAAAAGGACCATTGCAAGCAAGCCACCCAGATGGTATCCATATCACAGGGGACGAGTCACGACCAAGGAGTCAAGACTAGAATTACGCTGCAACAGTGACACTTCCCAGAAGTCCCCAAAGTCCACCAAGGAGAATCCATATATGATTTGGTTGGAGTCGGCTCACGGCAGGCAAGTGGCCTCCTCTTCTCGACACGCGTCACGCCTTCGATATAAACCTCGAGACACCAGGTCCTCCACCATACCACTTAACTCCCTTACAGTCTTTATCCTGTACCCCCTCCAATCCGCTCGGGAAGCTCTTTAACAATGTCCCCTTTCCTTGAGGCCGACACGGCGGTGCAGCGCTCCGAAGACATCGCCATTATCGGGCTGGGCTGCCGCTTCCCCGGTGACGCCACCACACCTTCCAGGCTATGGGACTTGCTTGTAGAGGGCCGGTCGGCCTGGTCACCCGTTCCAGCGTCCAAATGGAACGCGGAAGCGCACTACCACCCCAGCAGCGATCACGGCGGGAGCACTTGGATCAAAGGCGGCCACTTCCTGCAGGATGGCGCGCAAAATGGGAAGGAATTCGACGCGCTATTCTTCAACATCACTCGCACAGAGGCCATGTCGATGGACCTGCAGCAGCGGATCGTGAGTATGTGAAGCATCGCCGCCCAGGTTCGAAGATGTGGAAGGTCGCAGAATCTCGCTAACACAGGCTGGGGGCGTTGGCAGTGGAGAATGTATACGAGGCGCTTGAAAACGCAGGTCTAAGGCTAGAGGATGTGCGTGGCAGCCGGACGAGCGTCTTCGCGGGCGCCTTTACGGACGACTCACGGGCCGTTATGAACGAGGACCCGGATGTGGTGCTCAAGTTTAAGCCGACGGGCACGAGCAACTCTATCATTTCGAATCGGGTCAGCTACTTTTATGATTTGCGGGGTACCAGCCTGACGCTTGACACAGCCTGCTCATCGAGCCTGGTGGCTTTTGCGCTGGCCTGCCAGGACCTGCGCGCGGGCGCCAGCGCCATGAGCATCGTGACAGGAGTCAACGTCATCGAGTCGCCCGAGACCATGTACCGCATGTCCAATTTGGGCTTCCTATCCCCTGATGGTCGGTGTTTTTCTTTTGATGCGCGCGCCAACGGCTATTCGCGCGGTGAAGGTGTCGGAACCGTCATACTCAAGCCTGTTGCCGCTGCCCTGCGTGATGGCGACACCATCCGCGCCGTCGTGCGCGGCTCGGGCACCAACCAGGATGGTCAGGGCACCGGAGGCATGACGCTGCCTAACAAAGCCGCCCAAGAGGCCCTGATTCGCGACGTCTACGCCACCTACAGCCTCGACCTCGACCAAACGGGCTTCGTCGAAGCCCATGCCACTGGCACGCCGGCTGGGGACCCTCTTGAGGCAGGAGCTATTGCCTCTACCTTCAAGCGCGTTGGACCCAGTGCTGCAAGCAAGCCCCCGCTTTGGATCGGGGCAGCCAAGACGAACCATGGCCATCTGGAGGGTGCATCTGGTGTTGCGGCGATTATCAAGACTGTACTGACGTTGGAGAAAGGCATTATACCGCCTAATATCAACTTTGAAAAATGCAATCCCCGGATCCCTGTGGACAAATGGGGCATTAAACTGCCGCTGGAACCAACACCCTTTCTTGGCGCAGACGGGCTCAGGAGAGCCAGCATTAACAGCTTTGGTTTCGGGGGCACCAACGCGCACGCCGTCCTGGACGATGCCGCCAGTTATTTCAAGCAAAGGGGCTTGGGAGGCCGCCACGCCACCGAGGCCATATCAGAAACATCCGCAGCGGCGCAGTCAGCAACACCTACGTCTACCTTCCCCAGCACCCACAAAGTCTTCCTGTTCTCGGCACACGACGAGGCCGGCATCGACCGGGTGCTCTCCACGTACGCCAAACATCTCGAGGCCGAAGCATGCCCCAAGGACGACGCCTACCTCTCCAGCCTTGCCTACACCCTCTCGCAGCGCCGCTCGCGGCTTGCCTGGCGCGTCGCCGTCACGGCCGACTCTCACGCTTCCCTTGTGGTTGCACTCAAGGACTCGTCGACCAAATCGCGTGCTGTCCGCACTAACGCGGCGAGCAAGCCGGCGCTGGGCTTCATCTTTACGGGCCAGGGCGCGCAGTGGTTTGCCATGGGCCGAGAGTTACTACCATACGCCGTCTTCCGGGACAGCGTGGCCGCGGCGGACGCGTATCTGAGAACGGTTGGCTGCGACTTTAGTATACTGGAAGAGCTGACGCAGCGCGATGCTGAAACGAGCCGCGTTGACGAACCGCTACTGTCACAGACGCTATGCACCGTGCTTCAGGTGGCGCTTGTGGAGCTGCTGGCGAGCTGGGGCGCGGCCCCGAAACGCGTCGTCGGCCACTCGAGCGGCGAGATCGCGGCGGCGTACGCTGCTGGAGCGCTTGACCGCGAAAGCGCCTGGCGCGTGGCCTACAGTCGCGGCGTTGTCAGCGGCCGCCCGTCCCCCTCCAAGGGTGCAATGCTGGCCGTTGGCTGCTCGGCCGATAGCGTGGCGCCCCTATTCAAGGAGGTTGACGGAAAACTTGGTACTGGTGGCGAGCTGGTCATCGCCTGCTACAACTCTCCTCGCAGTCTGACCATCTCTGGCAACGAGGCCAAAATCGACGAGCTACAGGCCGCGGCCGAAAAGAGCAAGCTGTTCGCCCGCAAGCTGCGCGTTAGCAGGGCCTACCATTCGAGCCACATGCAACCCGTGGCTGACGAGTATTCGAAACTGATGGGGTTGCTGACGCGACCAGCCGAGGCACCAGCCGGTGAGAAGGTGCAGGTGTTCTCGTCGGTCACAGGCAAAGCCATCGACGTGTTAGAAATGGCGCAGGCGACGTACTGGACACGAAACCTAGTTTCGCCCGTCCGGTTCCAGCAGGCAGTGCATCAGCTCTGTACAACCAATACCGCGAAACGCCAGCTCAAGGTAGGCGGCGGCGCCGAACTACCCGTGACGCATCTGGTCGAGGTTGGCCCTCACGGCGCACTGCAGGGCGCCGTGCGCGAGACGCTGCTTAGTGACCCCAACCTCAAGGCGCTGCGCTACTTGTCGGTCCTGACGCGCGCTAAACATGCCGCCGTCACGGCCCTCAACGCCGTATCAACTCTTGCCGCCGCCGGCCACCCCATCGAGCTCGCTGCTGTCAACAGGGAAATTCGCAGCTCGTCAGCAGTGCTGACTGACCTACCGCCCTACCCATTCCATCATGGCCCCGCGCAGGAGTACTGGTCCGAATCGCGACGGAGCAAGGCGTGGCGCTTCCGCAAGCGCGCCCGGCACGACTTATTGGGAGCCACGGTGCCCGACTGGAATCCCGAGGAGCCCCGCTGGCGTAACTTTCTGCGCGTGTCGGAGCTGCCCTGGCTTAAAGATCACATAGTGACAGGCAGCATCGTCGTTCCTGGTGTTTCATACCTCATCATGGCCATCGAGGGCATCCGCCAGCTGTATGAGGCGCGCGGTGACGGCGTGCTCATCGGCTATAACCTACGCGATATTATTATTTCCCGCGCGCTACAGGTGCAGGAGGCCGAGGACACCGAGGTGATGCTGTCAATGCGCCGGCTGGCTGAGTCGGCCCAGGCCGACAGCGCCGCATGGTGGGAGTGGAAGGTGACGTCTTTCAGCCCTCATGACGGCAGCTGGCTGGAGCACTGCCGCGGCCAGATCGCCGCCGAGCTGGACTCGTCGGCCCATATCGCCACGGGGCCCATCGACTCCGGTCGCGAGGCTGCCGAACGCACGCAGCTCTACCGACGCCTGCTGGCCGAGTCGACGGCGCTTTGCAACCACAAGTCCGCCAACATCGCCCGCCAGTATGCTGACCTCGAGCGTGTCGGGCTTGTGTTTGGTCCACTATTCCGCAACATTACAGCCGTGCAAATGGCAGACCCGAGCGTGACAGGCCGCGTCGGACAGGCACTGGGCACGCTCGTGGTGCCCGACATCGCCGCCGGCATGCCGGCACGGGCGATTTCGAGCCATGTTGTGTGCCCGCCCGTCTTCGACTCCATCATCCATCTGTTCCTTTTCGCCTTTCAGGGCTCATCAACGTCAGACGGCCGGCCACTGACGGAGCCCATGGTGCCCGTGGCCATTAAGAGTGTGTGGATTAGCGCCGACATAGAGGCCGAAGCCGGCGCCCAGTTGCTTGTACATTCAGCCGCCCAGTTGGCCAGCCACAAACGCTTTGGCGCTGACATCACCGTTTGGAGCGGCGAGGCCGTCGACCGAGACATCCGCCTGGTGCTGCGCGGGCTCGAGGCCGTGCCGCTGCAGGAAACCCAGGCCGGTGGTGGTGGCGAGGCCCGCGAAATTTGTTTCGATCTCGAGTGGGCGGCCGATGTCGACCTGCTCGAGGAAACGGGCGCCACTGAAGCAGTTTTGCGGTCGGAGGTAGTGAGTGTTGAGGCGCCGACGGCGCGGGCGGCCAACCTAGAGCGCCTCAGGAATCTACAGCTAGCCGCCGCCATCTATATCAGCGAGGCCGTCGACGATCTCGAGCGTAACCCGCTCACCGACGAAAAGGGGCTCCCGTCACATCAGCAGCGTTACCTGGCGTGGCTACGACACCAGGCCGAATTTTTTCACCAGGGCCGTCTCATCCACCAGGACGAGTCGTGGAAGACCATTAAGGGGTCTCCGGCCGAGCGGCAGCGCTTCCTTGAAGACTTCGAGGTCAACGGTGGTCCTGAAGGTCGACTCACCGCGCGCATGGGGCGCAACATTGTGCCCGGGTTGCGCGGGCTCGAGGGCGCCGACGCCCTGCATCTTATGTTTGGACTCGACGACCTGCTCGAAGAGTATTACCGTGTCATCCTGGGTACAGAACAGGTTCACACGCAGCTGGGCGCGTATCTGCGACTGCTGGGTCACAAGCGCGGCGCCGACCTGCGTGTGCTTGAGATCGGCGCCGGCACGGGCGGCACGTCGACTGCGGTGCTTGAGGCGCTGTGCCCAGGGGGTGGCCGCGCACATGGCGACGCACGACTGCTGCGCTATACCTACACCGACATCAGCGCCGGCTTCTTCGAAAAAGCCGGGAACAAGTTCGCCAAATGGAAGGTAGGCGGCGTACTCGAGTTCCGCGTGCTTGACGTCGAAAAGGATATCGAGGCCCAAGGGTTCGATGACGGCGCCTACGACATCATCGTCGCCGCCAACGTGCTGCACGCCACAGCAGACCTAGCCAAAACGCTAGCCAACGTACGGCGCCTCCTGTCTCCCGGCGGCAAGCTGCTGCTGCAGGAGATCACGCAGCCCGAATTCGTCGCCGGCCCCCTGTGCTTCGGCCAACTGCCCGGCTGGTGGCTTAGCACCGAGAACTACCGGCCCTGGGGCCCGCTGTTGAGCAATGAGGGATGGGTTCGCGCCCTGCGGGAGAACGGCTTCTCCGAGAACGTCTTGGCGCTGAGCGACACGCCCGAGGCCAACCTGCACGCCCAGAGTCTCATCATCGCCACAGTCCCCACGGCTGCACTCACCCAGTCACCGATCGATGAGAAAGACAAAATTGTGCGCGTCTTTGTGGTGGCGCAGACGTTAGAACCCGCGCAGCTCCTGTTCGCCGAAGACCTAGCACAATCCCTACGAGGCATCGGCGGCGCCGTGCCCGACGTCTCGGTCGTGGCCTTTGCCGACATCGCCCAGCAGGGGACACTTAAACGGACGTGCGTAATCGTGGCGCTCGAGCTTTTCTCGCCGCTCCTGGCCTCGGCCATGACGCCTGACGAGTTCGAGACACTGCGGCAGCTCATCACCACGGCCGGCGGTTTCCTCTGGCTAACGGGTGATCCATACGAGAGCCCCGACATGGCCTTGATAACCGGTCTGGTGCGTACACTGCGCTGGGAGCGCGACCTCGACAGCGCCGACCTCGTCACGCTCGGCCTACGCACGCCTTCAGTGGAGCATGTTAAGACCGTGTACAGCCACCACTTCGTCGGCCACTGTCCGCCCACGGACCGGCACGCCGAGTATCTCGTATCGTCGGGCGACGTGCTGCAGATCAACCGGCTTGTGGCCGCCAAGCCTGTCAATGGCTTCATCGCCCAACGCACGACGGTTCTGCCTCCGCAGCCGCAGGCCCTGGGCGCTGATCCCACCCGCAGCCTGATGCTAAGCACCTCTGCTCCGGGGCGGCTAGACCGGCTGCACTTTGTCGATTGGCCCGCGTACCAGGAGCCGCTGCCCGCGGGCCAGATCGAGGTTGAGATCAAGGCCACAGGCCTCAACTTCCGCGATGTCATGGTGGCCATGGGAGAGGTTGCCGCGGCCACGTTTGGGCATGAGGGCGCGGGGGTCGTCACCAAAGTCGGCGCGGGCGTGGCCGATGTCCAGATTGGCGACAGGATGCTGGTGCTCTCAGCTTTGCACGGCACTTTCCAGACGCACACGCGCATCCCGCGCGACATTGCCGCCAAGATCCCCGATAGCATGACTTTTGAAGACGCCGCCGGCATCCCCGTTATCTTCTCGACGGCCTACTACTGCCTGTGCGATGTAGCTCGCTTACGCAAGCGCGAGACGGTGCTGATCCATGCCGCCGCGGGAGGTGTCGGACAGGCCGCGATCCAGATTGCCAAAAACATGGGCGCCACCGTCTTTGCGACCGTCTCGTCGGCTGAAAAGAAGCAGCTGCTTATGCAGCACTACGGTATTCCTGAGACGCACATCTTCAGCAGCCGCGACCTGTCTTTTGCAGCTGGCGTGATGCGCATGACCGACGGTAGGGGCGTGGATGTTATCCTCAACTCGCTTGCTGGCGAGGCGCTCCGGGCGTCTTTCAACTGCATCGCCACGTTTGGGCGCTTCATCGAGATTGGCAAGCGTGACATTTTCGCCAACGGAAAGCTCGATATGTTCCCCTTTAGCCGCAGCGTCACCTTTGCCGCCTGCGACCTCTACACCATCACCAAACTGGACACGGCCACGACGGCGCGCATCCTGGTGACTGTGCTCGACATGTTTGCTTCCGGCAAAGTGCATGCTGCCATGCCCCAGACGACCTACAGTTTTGCCCAGATCGAGGAGGCCTTCCGGCTGCTACAGCAGGGTAAGCACATGGGCAAGGTGGTCCTGACCGCCGACGCCGCAGACGTTGTTAAGGTGGTGCCCCGCCCGCCCGTCCCCACACGGCTCCGGCCAGACCGCACCTACCTGCTGCCGGGTGGCCTCGGCGGACTGGGACGGGCTATCGCCAAGTGGATGGCACAGCCACAACAGGGCGCCAAGAATATACTGTTTCTGTCGCGGTCTGGCGGCGATGGCGACGTCGCCAGGGAGCTACTGGGCGAGCTCGAAGGCATGGGCGTGCGAGCACGGGCGGCCAAGTGCGATGTTGGCGACGAGGCGGAGCTCACCACCACCCTCAACACGGCTTCCCGCGACGGGTTCCCGCGCATAGGGGGAGTAATACAGGGCGCCATGCAGCTCGTTGATTCGGCCTTTGAGTTTATGGACCAGCGGTCCTGGGAGGCGGCCTTGGCGCCCAAGGTCCGGGGCACGTGGAACCTGCACCGGCACACTCCCCCTGACGTCGACTTCTTCGTTATGCTATCGTCCATCTGCGGTCTAGTAGGTAATAGGGGCCAGGCCAACTATGCGGCCGGCAACACGTTCCAGGACGCGCTAGCCGCCCACCGGCGCGCGCGCGGTCTCGCGGCCTCGACGCTGGACCTGGGCAACATCCTGGGCGTCGGTTACATTGCAGAGAACGCGGCGACGCTCAACGCGAACCCGCTCTTCTTCTTCGCCCACGACGGCGTGCGCGAGGACGAGTTCCTGAGCTTTATCGAGTTCCACCTCGACGCGCAGCGGGCCTCGCGCCAACCGCTGGGCGCCCAGGTCGCCGTCGGGCTGGCGACCTCGGCCGACTTCAGGTCCCGGGGCCTGCCCGAGCCGACCTTCATGAAGACGCCCCTCTTTACGCAGCTGCGGTCCGTGGGCGGCACCGGAGGGGGAGGAGACGACGGCGGCAAGGACGGCGGCGTCTCGGTGGCGCACGCGCTCAAGTTTGCCGACGGGCCCGAGGCGGCGGCGGCGCTGGTGCAGGACGCGCTCGTGGGCCGGCTGGCGCGGACCATGACGATCCCGCGCGACGACATCGACGCCGCCCGGCCGATCCACGCGTACGGCGTCGACTCGCTGGTAGCCATGGAGTTCCGCAACTACATCGGCTCCGACTGCGGCTACGACATTGCAGTGCTGGACATCATGGGCAACAAGAGCATTGCGGCGCTGAGTCGGGAGATCGCGAACGGAAGTCGGCTGTGTCGGTTTGCCAAGGGAAATAGCGAGGGGTTGAGTTGAGCGATATGGATGTATGAGTCGAAGGGAGACATCGCGTATTGGTTGGCGGAGCGGCCGTGGGCAGCTTCTAGCACACATGGAACAAAGGCAGTCACGAAACCACCTCAGTCTGGGATGTCCTAGCAGTACCGGTGATGGGCTCGTACTATATGTATCTGAGGGCCGGCGGCGTGGTTTAGGTCCATCGATAGGCCCAATAACTTCAATGTGGACTCGCTCGTCGACGCCTCGTGCATTGAGCTGGCGATGCCTTTGAACCCGATTCCTGGTTTGTCTGCGGCTAGGCTGCATCAACTCCACGGCGTGTTGAACAATAGCTGGTCGAAGATTGTATCGGCCATCTCGTCGGCCGGGCTCTTGCACTTGTCTATCCATCTTAGAATCTCCACCAATGGCCTATGACCAAAGCCGGAGATTTATCCTCGGGCTTTTTGCAGTTCCTCTTCGCGAGCCACGGTCTTGTATGCCTATCTAAGGGCTGGTTAGGCGACTAGTCCCTAACAATCGCTGGGAGAGTTTCCGAGGTTGGTTCAATGGCTCGGTGCAGCCTGTCATCTCGTACCGCTTCACATGCATCATAGCACGGAGTATAACAGGTAGCGCTTTAAAGGGGCGTAAAGATGTTTCTGAAAAGGGGCAACTGATATATCCTTAAGTCGGTTACCGAAAAGTAAATGCCCACCCAAGTATCTCTGCTCCTGCGTTGGTAGCACCCCAACTTAACCAACTTTTTCTAAAATGTCAAGGAGCGGAATATTCAATTCGCGTAGCTCAATAGCGATTGACCTAGCTTGAAGATGATGGAATAGGAGATGTGATGGCAGGAAACGGCGGTGGTTTATGGAGGAACAAATAGTGTAACTGTTTTGTGGGCTCAGCGTTTAACCCAAGCACCGAGCATGACTAATGTCAAATCACCAATCGGGCGTATGGTGTAGTGGTAGCACATTCGCTTTGCAATGCAAACATGCGAAAGGTCCAGGGTTCGATCCCCTGTTCGTCCACACTCCTTCCAATTTTTGCCAGCGTTAGCTATTAATTAATCAGCCCCTTTTGCCTTTTTTCTCTCTTTCGCTTTTTAAAAGATTATTATTCTTACACTGCGGAAACTCTTTCGGGGGATACGATGAAGCAAATAACGGGTCCACTTTTAAAAATCTTGCAAGGAAGGGGCTAAGGAAATGCGTGGATCTGGCCGCCCAGGTGACTGTGTTCATGCTCGCCGTTGTGGCAAGCTTGATGCAGTTGGTAGTTTATACGGCCCAGCCACCTAAGCATCCCTACGCGACGCCTGCCGCGATATACGGTTTGTGTTTGATGAGCTCGGCGAATCAGCCGGCCCTCACACCCAGACACATGCTTACCCTCGTAGTGTAGTACATAACCGCAAAGGGCAAGGTTTACCTGGCACGGGGAGGCCTTTAATTCCTCTTCTCTGCGAGTGTCTAAGGGCCAAGTGGAACCCGTCAAGCAGGCATCGTGAAGATTATGTCGTACATTTGTATCCGGCCTTCCGCAGTGACCTGTCGAGCTCGACCAGCGGGGACTCGGAACTTCATCGAGCTGGGTGGGAGGTACAAAGACGAGACGGAAATGCTGACCAACAGCCCACCGCCCTGACTTCATTGCCTCAAAGTCCCGATCGGGATTCTAACTGCCGAATCAGGAAACTGGGCTTGGTTTGCGCATTCTAATTTGCTCATAAAGGAAGGCATGTTTCAGTAGGACGCCGTTCAGCTCATGGTGGCCTGACCAGACCGGCCGTTTGAGAATGAATGTAGAATGGACAGTCCCAAAGCATGACCATTCTGTCGTTCGAGCACGATTTGGACATTATGGTCCACGGCGTGGCCGAGTGGATTGGAGGAAATTGTCATTGTGCTGGCTGAAAAAAGCAGCACCCGAGGGGTTACGAAAAGCTCGCCCCTGGACGACACCGCCACTGCCCGCGACAGCCCCCAGGTTGGGCACCTCTTCTGCATCTCGAACGATTCACAAAACTCGTGCTCGCCCAGCGCAGCAATCCCCATACAAGCCTAGTCGGGTGTCGCCAGGGCTGCTAATTGTAGCAAGCAAAATTTCCGTCAACTGTGCTTGTTTTCTGCATTGGGCAGTCACTTTCGCGAATTAGACGGGCGGCTTCCTTTCTAAATTTGTTGGATGGGCTCCATCATGGAGACT